>NW_027397063.1:22948172-23030977 GCF_003265705.2 Callorhinus ursinus
GGAAGGAAGGAAGCAAGGAAGGAAGGAAGGAAGGAAGGAAGGAAGGATGGAAGGAAGGAAGGAAGGAAGGAAGAGTTACAGAGAACATGTTGGTACTTGCCAGAAGTTAGGGATGGTAATGGTGGGTAAAAATGGGTGAAGGTGGTTAAAAGGTACAGACTTCTAGTTATAAAATAAATAAGTCCTGGGAAGGAATGTACAACATGGTGACTATAGTTAATAATACTGTATTATATATTTGAAAGTTGATAACATTTCTCATGACAAGAAAAAATGTGTAACAATATGTGGTGATAGATGTTAGGTAGACTTGTAATAATTTCACAATACACACATGTATCAAATCATTATGTTGTATAACTAAACTAATGTCAATTATTTCTCAAAAAAAATCTAGTAATCTTATAAAAGACAGTATTTAAGCATGACTTGTTTGAAGTGATACCATCCTGCTCTCTGCTTCTGCTTATTTCTCAGGGATCACAAATAATCTGAGATTAAATTTACTCATACTCACTCAGAGAAATAGATGAATGAACTTGTCTTAGAGCTCTAGAGTCTTCCTCCAAAGCACGAAGATAACTGTAAAATTCTCCCTATTGTTGAATAAATATGAAAATAAAGATATATTGCCTAAAAGAAGTTTTCAAAAGCCCAAATTAGATACCCATATTCCTGAGGAACAACAGAGCAGGATCGAGTACTGTATCGAATCTGTGTAGCAATGAAGGTGAAGTGAAAAGTGGAATGAGTTCCTAGATTAACAAACTGCCGTCCTCAACCACGTACTACAGCCTAATTCCCACACCAGGACATTCTCAGGGTAGTCAATGATAAATAAAATTAGAGTGCCCTTGGAAACATTCCGAACATGTTGAAAAAATCTCAAAAATTAGAGCAAGTGATTTTTCTTAATCTTTGAAAAATAATATGTAAATTGCCTCGTTTATCCATTTCACTTTAGATATGCTGATACAGCCTTCAAAAAACTTTTCCAACCATGAGAAAAATCTCAATTCTGTTACTCTTGAATTTTTCATATAGGCTTCCATTGCATAAGGCTAGAGGTTTGTAACAGTTTTCTGAAGTAAAAATGCAAATTTAAAACCTAAGTTTTTATTGTTTCCCCTTCTTGCTTGCTTTAGGAAATAAATGTGATGTTTGTTCCACTGAGAAGTTAACACGTATTTTAAGAGGCCACCTAAAACAAACAAACAAACAAACTAAAGAAACCAATATGCAGTTGTAATGGTTTTGAAGACTGTTGAATGTCAGGCCAAGAAAAAAATGTGATTATTTTGGAGTACCTATAGTATTTTTCAGGAGCAATCTCAACCAATTTGACAGGTAAAAACCTACCTAAAATCATGTTGGTACTCATTAGATAATCATATTTATGAAACAGCCTCTGATTCAGAGATTAGTGCTGTATACGATTAAGATCATCTCAAAGATTTAGTGGAAAATTCTGATGAACGCTGGGATATCCTATGAAATCTCTAAAGTTTTTCAGCATTTCAATCAGTGATTCTTTTCTGAAAGTTCTTATAAGTGCACATGAGTCTAAAGACATCAAGGTTTTAGTTGAAAAGTTGTCACTACTTATTCTGGGCTCAATTATTTTCTCTTGGGATTTTACAGTTTGGTTTTGTTTTCTTTTGTTTTTAAGCAATGAGTTGTAAGCTATACATATCCACTGAGCACACGATCCTTTTCAGCTGCGTAGAGTGCAGCCACGTGACCTATGGTCTGCCGCAGACAGGCGGAAAACCTTTCCTTTGTCTCCTGAGCAACACTGTCTTGGGTGTCCTGCTCGCTTTTTCAATTATATTCTCCAAAGTAAACACACAATTTCTGAGTCACAGTAGTTTCTGTTTGGTACATTTGGACAAGTTTTTGAAGTTAGTTGTTTTCCTGGATAATATCATATGTGCCCATTTAATTGGGCTCTGTTTATAAAACGGAACCTTCTTGCAAAAGGTCAAGGGAATTCAAGGGCTTATAATTCTCATATGGATGGAACTCACATGCCTTCTCTGAGCAAGAGACTCACTCCAGCTCACATAGGCCTGCTGGCTCAGATACTCTCCCTTTCCTTTTCTTCTCCCCCACCTCTGCCTGCTCTACCACAAAATGGAACAACATGCACGCAGGTTCTCAGGTCTAAGGGCACATACAAAGGGTTCCTACTTATGCACTGACAATTTATACGAGATACCTTTATTAATGGGTTGTTGTGAGCTGTTCTTTCACTTATAAAGCTACAACTGCTCATTTTAGAGAATCTGTCTCTATGGTCAAGACCCCTAAGTAAAAATGTATTGGCCTTGAGACTTACACTTTACACAAGAGAAATAATTTCACGTAAGCAAAAGGGAGCCAAATTAAAGATCAGAAGTTTCCTTAAGAGTGTAGAGAGGAGTAGAAAGAATTTGCAACACATTAGAGAGGGAGAAGGAGCAGAACATTAAGAGCAGGTGGAGTATGGCTAGGAAAAAGAAAGGCTACACTAACTTCAGAGACAACTGAGGGGAGTGTTGTTACATTTTTAATATACTTGAATCTCCCGGATTGTTGGAACCCTAGAAATAAGCACTTTCCCCAGAAGAGGAAGCCAGTAGTCTATGTAAACAACAAAATAGCAAGAGTGGTTAACCTAGCATCAACAGACTGACAGACTATATACTGCAGGATTTCAACTTTAACAGTATCTACATGTATTAGGTATCATGTGTAGAGTTCAGTAAATCAAAGCAGCAAAGAAACCCACTGCTCTTTAGTGGTATTCAACTAGAACCAAAAGAGAAAAGCAGGGCGATTACTCTCAGACTAAAAAGGGTCAGATCAATAGATGAATCATGTATTCTCCCGAGTGAGGACAGAGAGGATTGAATAGTTTGGATACCTTTTTAGAAATAGACGGTAATGAAACTCTGTGTGTCCAGGAATCCAGGATGACTCCTAGGTATTTGGCTTGAACTACTGTGTAGATGCTATGAGCATTTGCTGATCTAGGGATAAGGCAGTAAAATCAAGAGCTCCACTGCGAACATTCTGAATTTTAAATGTCAAATTGATATTTATTGGAGATGTCAAGTAACATGACATCTCTTGCTCTAAGGAGGGGTAAGGATGACAGAGATTCCAGAGTAACCAACAAACAGAAAAATTTAAAACGATCCAAACGAATGAGAGCAAAGAGGATGAGTTTAAAGAGACGCGACATTGTCCTTTCAACATTTGCAGATAGGATAAGAAATAAAGAGCCATTGAAGAAGAGGTAGGCAGAAAAAGGAGACCATGGTGGCATAAAAGCAAATAATAGGGAGGCTTTTTTTTTTTTATTATTTCCAGGAGGAAATGATCAATTGTATCAAACACTGCTGAGACATTGATTATGATGAAGACAAGACGTAAAGATTATTGCTGACCCAGAGGCTTCCGTGGAGTTTTAGGGAAGAAATCAAGACCTGAAGGATGTGAAAAATAAATGACTGGTTATAAAGTGGGGAAATAAGGGTAAAAATCTCATTCAGGGAGTTTGTGAAGGCTGCAAAACAAATGCATCAGCAATCAGAGATGATAGGAAATAAAGGAAACTTTTAAGAAGGGAGATATTAAAGCATAGTATGGGAATACAGTGTGAAAATACAAAGGAATTACTCTGCTATTTTCAAATTTTTTTATGAATATTCCACGAGACAGTGTGAATTCGGCTGTAGCTGACTGAAAAAGAAATAAATATATTTCCAAGCTAGGCCCATCGAATTGCCACTCTGAAAAGCTGGAAGTGGGATAAAAATACCTAAGTGGGAATCTGTGAGGCTTGAGTGTGTTTCCTATCCTCATGTTGCAATAGTGTAGTCTTCTTCCATATCCCTCTGTTTTGTTTAAATGAACTGAATTCCTCTGTAAAATTCAAAGATCACTAGGAACATGGAGCTAAACCTTATCAAAATTTTCAAAATCTATAGTATGTTCTTTTACATTGTGAATCTGCAATGAAAAGACAAAACTAGTGTTTCCCACTATACTTGGCCATAAAATAATTTTTGAAGAGTATTCCAGGGGACTGACTAGGGATCCCATGAAAACAACTTACAGTATCTAGTTTTTACTTTTTTCTCAAATTACTTGTAGGTTCACCTCTATACTTCTGGGTTTGCTTCCTTCTGTTTATACTTTACAATTTTATTCACCTTCATCCAAATTCCATATTCATCCTTTACTTTTTCACTAATTGTTTCCCTGATCCCCTCTGAATCTTTGGGAGACTGAGAAATCACTCAGATGACGTAAAAATTTCATTGTCTTCTCATTTATGTTCTGGAAAGTGTTGCCTCAAAATACTTATACTAATTTTTGAAATCTAACTAGTAACAATATATTTTCTTTAATATATAATGGAAGAAATTATAACAGAAAATAGTAATCATCTAAATCAATACTACCATTTCCAGTTTTCTTGAATCAGAGACTATACATCCCCTATTACAGAACCTCAAAATGCTTTATTTACATAGCTTCCAGAAGCTTGGAATGCTATAAATACAGTGCATGCCAAATGCTAATTTCTTTTAACTGTGAGATGGTATTTGGCTTTGTACTGCATAGCGGCATGTTTCCATTTTAATGATGTTTGAACTTAGCATAAGGATTGGATTGTCCTTCAAATCCAATACATTGAAATTCCACCTGCTTACCCACATCTCTTACTAAAAATTAAAACTCAATGCTCATGGTTAGGAAAAAACAGTCAAGAACTTCCTAAGCATACTTTTCAGGACTTGTATTTCTATCAAACACTTGTGGCAATGACACATGCTTTGCATTTCAAATCAGAAAGCCTAGCTAATACACACTTTCATGCATTTATAGCTTTAATCAAGACAGGAACCACTTGCTTTTCACATGGCAATTAAAGTACAGAAACAATTCAGGATTTTGCTAAACAGCTCCCTGTAGTTTATTAAAGTTTACCCTCTGTTTTTTGTGAGGAGGAGCTATTTTTCCTGCTCCAAGCTCAATGATCTCCCCAGAGAGTGGAAATGAGCATCTGTTGAGGAACAGAACTGATGGTGAAGCCCCTGGGAACAGGAATGTGAGACAAGGTAAGTGGGAACCAACTCTGGGAGCAGCAGAAAAGCTTTCATGCAGAAAGCTCAGCCCCATCATCAGCTGCAGCTACCACGGAAGGTTTTGAGAGCTCACTGAACTGATTAGGAGTTAGTACCTTCAGTCCCTACAGAAAAGGGAAGAAGTGGTGAGCAAGGCACAGGAAATATACAGGAGTGAGCAAAGACGAGAAAGTGAAGAAGAAATTAACAAGAGAATAAGGAGATTTCTTAGCCAATCTCTCTATGGGATAATTGGGAAAAATGGTTACCCGATAACAATCTTAATGGACATTTTGGATTTTACATGGCTAATTTGACTACACTGTATCCAGATGGCTAATTGTCTACACTAGATTTAATGATTTTCAGGAGGATCAGTGGTCCATCCAGGTGTATGTTAAGATGATAATTTACTTATTTTAGGAATGAGAAGTATTTTCAGTTGTCTTACAGAACTGTGAGTGTATTAGGAGAAATAAATCTGTATTTTACAAGTGCATACATGTATGTATGTATACATACGCACATGAGGGTCTCTGACAGAGAAGTACCATGTGCATACAAGATACTTTTCCCTTCAAAAAATGGTTAGCTACGTTAAAAAAAATATTGACAAATATTCTGACATTTGGATTTTCATTCATGCAATTCTTAAATGAAGTCTTTGAAGTTGATATTTGCTCTCTTCTTATCTAAAACAGACTATTTTTACAATAGCTATGTCTGCCCTCCTTCATTAACATCCAATTCAGTAAGAAAAAGGCTGACTTTGATTTACATGAAACAATTTTCAATGTATTTTAGAAGTTTCAAAATTAAAATACTTTCTGAATTTTTAAAATTATGCTTTATTGGAAAAATAAAATCAAAAGATAAGACTGACTTTGATCTTCACAGCCAAGCTACATGCTTGCTGTGTGAGGCTTGCAGGAAAATAAGAATACCTTCTCAAATTTGCCTGGTACCTAATTAGCCCTTAATAGCCCTGCGGACTGCTGCTTATAACACAAATAAGGCTTTTGGATAAATTGATTGATTGGAATTAAAATGTGTGACTTATGTGTTGATGTTTCAGCGAGGCATAATACATAATACAGATATTGGAAAATATGGTAAAATCTACAGATTAAATTTGGAAAAGAGAACATTGCTTTTCCTACGTGTTTATACTCTTTGTGTGATCTGCCTTCACACACACGCATACCCAGACACATGGACATACTCAATATAATCATAATATTTCAGACCCCCTTTTGCTCTTCAAATATGAGATTCACCCAACATGTCCCAATAGGCCTGTTCATTTTATTTAATTCCTCATTGACATAGCTAGGACTCATTTAATTTCAAGAGTTGAAAACTCAACGCAAGCAGTTTGAAGTGAAATAGAAATATGTTTTAGGCTTATGTAATTGGGGAAGTCAGGAGTGAAGCTAGTATTAAAAATATCTGGAGCCATTGACTTGATAAATATCAGGAGTCTTTCTCTTTCTCTCTCATAAACACACACAAATACTTTCACACCTTTGACTTTTCTCTACACATAGCCTTGCTGCTGATGGGCTTTTTCTACCTGGGTAGCTAGTGGCTTCCAGAGGCTGATTATTTGCACATTGTTATAATGATTTTCCCCATGCCTACCCACCTCCACCCTAAAACCCCTAGTTACTGTTTTTATTGGGCCACCTGGTTCATGGGCATATGCCTATTTCTGGAACAGTCATGGTGGTCACAAGCATGCGATCCTCTTGTGCACTTTTCTGTACTCATGGCATGAACCACCCCGAGTTAAGTATCTATTCTTATAGCCAGAGCATGATCTTACCTGCAGAAAGATGAAGAGTGAAAGTGGTAAAGAGAAGAGACATACGTTCATGACCACAGTCATTATTTCTCCTTTTATGAAACTATATGGTTCTCCAATATAACATCCACATGATCAATCCAGAAAAATCACTGAATACTCGTCATGAATCATTGTAATCATCATCATCACACATGCACAATAATGGTGATTTCTTATCTCAGGGCAAGTATACAGGATGTTTTTCACATTATCTCCTGAGATTCTCTTAAAAATATTATGAAATAGACGACTTGTGTTTTATATATTTGAAATTGCATGTGAACCAAACAATATAACTAAAAATCATAAAGCATATTCAATTTTGGACTATGTGTAGTAGATCAGAGACCTCAAATATAATAGCGGGAGACATGATAATGGTACAGCATAGATTTTAGGCCTCTGAGAAACTTCATATTAGAAATGTTGATGACCTGTAAGACAATACCAAAAACTCAGCAATAATTCTAATGTAATCGTCATCACATATAAGACCAGGTTCAACTGAACGTTACCAAATCTGAAATAGTGACTAAGACACAATCTTAGTTTTTTCTGATGTGAACAAAGTCCGGGGGAGAAGGCACAGTCTGTTTTGGAATGATGACATCAAAATCATCAGCGATCCACCCATACTGTTGTGCTACCTGATCCAGCACGACTATTCAGGAGACAGCTGCAACATCCCAGCCATCAGAAAGATCTACAGAGAGGGTACAAGATAGGTGTGTCCCTCTCCCTTTAAAAACACTTTCCAGATGTTGCACATAACACTTTCAGCCAGCACTTTACCACATTGCCACACATAGCTACAAGGGAGGCTGGTTAAGTAGGATCTTTATTCTATTCAGTCAGAATCTGGATTCTCTAATAGAAGAAGGGAAAAGTGGATATTGGAGCAGGTGGCTAGGAGTTTCTGCCAAGAACTCTTTTACCATTTCTTTTGCTATGTGTCACTGATATCACTCTTGCCTGGCCTATTATTGCCTTGGCCATGTTTCTTTATATGGTCAAAAGGCAAAATTCTAACCTATTATATTAAATATAAGATTTTTCTTTGCGACTTAGTGGAGTTACGCTATGCTTATTTCTACATTTCAGCAAATCTTGTCTTCTCTAACTGCTTTGCTAAAACTCACTAAGCTCTACATACTCTCTCAAATCTTACTGTAATATATTCAACTACAGTAAAAAAAATAGATTTATGCTGTAGTAAGTTGTATTTAAAAATATCTGCAAGGGCATTTCTCATCCTGTGTATGCTTCCAGAAATATGTCATTCCTGTATCAAGGAAGAGAGTCATTCCCCATCCCGTTGAAACTGGGAAGGTCTTTTTTGACTGTTTTTGATGAATAGAATGCAATAGAAGTGATGCAGCTTATCTCCTGATACTAGGTCACAAATAGCAGAAGAGCTTCCACTTGATTCTTTCTCTTTTGGAATGCTTGACCTTGGAACTGAGCAGCCATGCTGTGAGGAAGTCAAGCAGCCATATGGAAAGACCACATATAAGTTTCTGGCCATGGCCTTAGCTACCTGAATCAACCAACAATCATCATCAATTAGAACAGCAAGCAAGTGAGCTTTCTGATGGTTACGAACTCCAGTCTTTGAGCTATCTCAACTAATACATAGTGAATCAGGGCAAAGCTATCCCACCGATCCCTGCCCAAAGTGCGCATTAGTAAGCAAAATATATATTGTCATTGTTTTAAGTCACTAAGTTTTGGGGTGGTTAGTTATATAACACTAGATAACTGAAACATACATATTGATAAAAATTTAGCAACATACCTGTAAAAGTACACAATTTAAGAACCAACAGAATAAAAATATGAAGAGTTACATTATCTGACCATCTCATTTTATTTATTTTTCATTTTTTTAAAGATTTTATTTATTTATTTGACAGACACAGCAAGAGCGGGAACACAAGCAGGGGGAGTGGGAGAGGGAGAAGCAGGCTGGCTTCCTGCGGACCAGGGAACCTTATGCGGGGCTCGATCCCAACACCCTGGGATCATGACCTGAGCTGAAGGCAGACGCTTAATGACTGAGCCACCCAGGCGCCCCGACCATCTCATTTTAAAGATGAGAAGACCCAGGGTGAGCTCACTCAAGCAAGTTGCTTAAGGCCATAAAATCATTTAGCATAGTGTACCCAAAATTTACTCCCCCAAATTCTAATTCTTCCTATGCATAATTTTTCCCATTACCTTATCATATCTGAAATATGATTTTAAATTTTGCCATTAGATTTATACTGCTAGATATGAACCAGAGCTCAAGGATTCTCGACTCCCTCTATGTAATACAATCCCTTATAGTTCCTCTGGAGTCATAGACTCCTCTGCACTATTGCAAGGATACTGAATGAGAATCTCCGGGTTGGGGGGGGGCGGTGCACATGTATGTGCATGATCATGTACCCATATACCAATTCTATATGCAATTCTAATGAGCAGACACTGTTGAGACTTATTGGAATAGATCAGGTACCCTGGAGGGATGTTCCTTTATAATAGAAAATTGCAGGTAAGAAATATATGATACATTCAATGCTGGATCTGCCCTCAGACCCACGCCATTGCTTTTATCTATATAAAACAAAGTGGAATATCAATACACCATATTTAACAAAAAATAAAAATAGCAGACCATATTAGATAAAAAATAAGAAGAGGAAAGTTGTTCTATTACATAATCCTTCCCTATATTATATTTTCCTAAAAGTCTTCTGTGTATTAATTCTCCTGACACACTAGTCAGAAACTATGCTTGGCAATGGGATCTCAAAAAAAAAAAAAAAAAAAAAGACCAGGGCGCCAGGGTGGTTCAGTTGGTTAAGTGTCTGCCTTCGGCTCAGGTCATGATCCCAGGGTCCTGGGATCAAGCCCCAAATCGGGCTTCCTGCTCCACGGAGAGCCTGCTTCTCCCTCTCCTGCTCCCCGTGCTTGTGTTCCCTCTTTCGCTATGTCTCTCTCTGTCAGATAAATAAATAAAATCTTTTAAAAAAAAAGAAAAAGACCTGCCAGTTGAATGAGGTAGGTTTTTGGAAAGTTGGCAATTTCAAGTTTATGTGATAAGCCATAAAAGTACTTATAAGCTGGGATGGTGTCACAAAACAAAGGCTCTGATTTCAACCTAGAAGCACTTGGAAAATTTCATAGAGGAGACAGTACCTGAGATACTCTTAAAGGATCAATCATAAATGTTATCTGGAAAAGTTAGTTGGGCATGTTATTTAAGAGGGGGATAGTATAGTGCAGGGGTCAATAAACTATGGTCCATGGGCAGCATCTGGCCTAGTACCTATGTTTGTAAATAAAATTTTATCTGAACACAGTTCTGCCCCATTGTTACAGCAGAGTTTAGTAGTCATGACAGACTGTAAGCCCCACAAAGCCAAAAATAATTTACTATCTGGGCCTTCATAGAAAAAAGTATAGAGAGACCTTTGGTATAGAGAGAATAGTATCCAAAGTACCACTATGTTTGAGAAATTACAGAAGTCCAATATACAAAATATAAAATTTAAAGCAGAGAAAAGAGTTTTGAGTCTGAAATCATAAGTAGGAGACATGCAGGACTGTCTGTGTGATGTTAAGATGCTTGTGTTTTATTCTTTGTGTCATGGAGAACAAATTCCGAGTTTTAAAGAGCAAAGTGACATAGATTTTAGCAAGATTGCTCTGGTTGTATCATGGAGATATTTAAGAAATGCAATATAGCAAACAAGTGAGCAGTTAAGAAGTGAGATTTTCTGAGGACCTGAAGCCAGACAAAGAAAAGGGGTGAGTAGGAGGGGATTTATAGAAACACTTTAGTAAGTAAAACAAGCAAAATTTGCTGAAACTCATCTGTCCTGATTTTGAAATAGGTCTACAAATTTTTGACACTCTTCCATTCAAAAGGTAGAGCCTAATTGTACTTCTCTTGACTATAGACCAGACCTGGGACTCCTTTTAACGAACGGAATGTGACAGAAGTGATGGTGTGTGGCTTCCCAGGCAAGGTCATAAAGAACATAACTTCCACCTGACTCTCTCTTCGCTCTAGAGGAAGCCAGATACCATGTCATAAGAATTCTCAAGCAGTTTTAGGTCAGTTCTATGGGAAGAGGATGAGGCCTCCTGCAAGCATCAACACCAATTTGCCAGCAATGTGAGTGAGATTCCTTGGAACAAGATCTGACAGCACCATTTAAGCCTTCAGTTGACTCTATGCCAGACCAACATTTTGACTACATCCCCATGAGTGACCCTGAAACAGAATTCCTCAGCCAAGCTGCTTTCATATTCTTGACTCCATGAAACTGTGAGAGCAATAAATGTTTATTGTTGCTTTCAGCCACTGATTACAGCAATAATTTATTATGTAGCAATAGATAATCAATATATCATCATTGTCTGAAATGGAAATGCAAGGGGAGAAAAAACTGGGGGGCAGGGGAGTGCTATGTACAGTATGGGCCATGTTGATCTGGGGAGATCCAAATGAACAAGTTGAGAAGAACTTAGATATTCTTTCCTAATCGGATACTTGGAGAATGGCCAGAGATCAAACCAGTATTCCTTGAGGTACCTATCTGTTCTAAAGTACAATTTCCAAACTCTCTTCAATTTCATTTTTTTTTAGTGAGGATATCTTCATTTACAGCAAGCAGTTTGCCCTTATGCTTTACTTTGATGTCCATTGGGATGTAACATCTTCTAGTTCAGTAAATAACTTATAAAAATGAAAAATTTCTAAAAAGAAGAGAATTTAAGATGATAAGGCTTTCAGCTTTCTGGCTTATATTCAAATCTCCTGATAAAGAAACAAGACTATCAACCAACAACCAATGTACACGGGAGCTAGAAATTTTTCCACTGAGAGCCAAGTTATAGACACTAGACACTATCAGTGAGTCACAGGAATTCAAATCCCAGCGTTTGATAATATTTCCCTTAGATACTCTAAACATACTCAAGTGAAACGTCCTCAACCTGGAATTTGCTTGGATATGTTCAATAGATAGAACCAATGAGGTTGGTGAAGTGTCCAAATATATGCATAGTGAAGATAGGAAATGACTCTATGCTGAATTCCTAGGCTCAGCTTCCAGCTTTTAACACAAATATGTCCCTAGCACCATTCTTTGAATATCAGCAGAAATGCTCTCTGCCTCAGTTGAGAGCACTGGAAAAAAAAAACATATAGTTAAATATTTATATATCAATAAGGAACATCTACAGAAAATATACTCACTCTAGTTCGTAGCAGATTAAATTTGGGAATCATAAGAAAAATATGTATCTCAAATACCAAATGGACTAAAAAAAATTTAAATGTCAAAAAACACAATTTGTAAATTAATACCTATCAAGTCTTTAAAAAACGGACATGTTTAGCTCTTTGTGTTTGTTCATTCAACAAACATTGAATTAGTCACCATCATTCCTGAGGCATCATGGTAGGGACTAAGGACATGAGGTCGATAATACAAAATACTTACCCTGAGTAGCAGATGATCTCAACAAACTGAAATGTGTCACAATTTTCTATTTTTAAGGAAACTAGATTTTTCATGTTCACAAAATTAAACACACACAAACAGACACAATTGCAGAGAAAAACTGAATCACTCTTGTCTGTGTCAGACATGAGTTCCGGGGCTCCCCTTAACAACCACACAGTGCTCTGCCAAGTTTAAAGTAACAGCCATATGCAGTTTTATTTGTCTTTAAGCTTTCTTATTGGCCGTTCTCTTCCTGCACCAGTAGAATTCCTTTTTTATTCAGTCTCATTTCCTCTTCTCAAAATTCAAGAAAATAATTAGGGAATTACTGAAAGAAACTTTCATCCTGAATAAAAGGTCAAGTTTATTCTGTTACTTTCAAGGGTGTGGGTGGTGAACAGGATCTCACTTACTTAGAGGACCCAAGGAGTTAGTGTGTCTTTTTAATACCGAATACAGAACGGAAATTCATTTCTCACTATAGTGGGTGACAGATGTGGTCCACAAGAGGAACAATGGCCTGACTTCAATTAGTTGTGGTCAAAAATAAGCACAGAGATTTTACTATTCAAAATTAGATGATGCTAATAGATCCTACTTTATCCTAAAAACTGCCATGGAATTAGAATAGGATCAGCCCATCTGACTTAAATTTTCCTATTAAAACAACAGCGAAATGTTCTTGAGGTCCTTATGAAGCTTTGAAAGACCGTACCCCAAGCAGCTAAGTGGGGGATCTGCACGGTTGTCCAAGGAGATGGAATTGACAGTTCCCTAATCCATTCAGACAGAACTCCTATGAGAGTTAATCATAAAAAGGACACAATACCCAGAGTTCATACTCACTATGTCATCTCCCCCTTACAACTCACCCTCCTCCCCCAACAATATGCACGTAGCACTACATAGAATTTTGGTTGGATTGCAAAATAGTTTGAAGTCCAAATCCATAGATAGCAAATAGTAAAGGCAATCATCCCTAATTGCCCTCAAACATGCCAAATGGGAAGTTCTTTGAGAGAGACCTGCACGGGAATGATTTTTTTAAACATTTGTGTTCTGACAGAATTGATTTTATGATTGTAAACCCAATTTCCTCTAAAAGACTCTCTTGAGGTACTTTTTGAAGACTAGAGGAAAATGAACAAAGGGTTCTTGTGGTTTATTAGAGAAAAGCATATTTAAAGGACCTCAAAGAGGCAGTTTTCCCATTTGAAGGATAATAAGGATTTAAAAACAAAACCTCTATGATATTCATAGATGGTCCCAAGACTTTTGTTTTATTCCCAGGAAAAAAGCAAAATTTAAGCTACACAATCAAGATTTTCTTGGGCATTATAAAAAAACAAAGTTTATTATAATTCCTATTTTGTCTTTGCTTTTCCTATTTGCATTACAAATATGCACCTTACATATCTATCTATTTTCAGAAACCAGAAGATATACTTGTGCAGCTGGTTATTTTTAAAAGTGCTTCATGTTCCAGAGAGGTGTTATGACTTGTCCTCAATCCATGTGAAGAAAGAATAAGTATGTGAAAAAGCGTTTGCTCTCTGTTCGTAAATAAGTTGCTAGGCACTACATGTTGAAACTCCCGACAGGGACAAAGGACTGAAGGAGACTTGCAAGGACTTAGCTCATAATTCAAGTAGGTGCCATTGCATTATGCTAGGAGACTGGAAGGTTGCAGTAGAATTGCATGAGCAATCGTACTGCTGTCATAAATCAATGGATAATGCTTTTATTAATTATTTGTTGAGTCCTGCTTTTGGTTTTGCACAGAACTTTAGCTTTGGAATGATTTTAAGCCAGAAAATAGGACCACACCCTCATTAGGTCATAACTCCTTTCTAACTAGATCTCTGGAACATTATTTATGTAGGTAGACTTATTAGCCTCATTAACGATGAAGTAATCATATTTATTATCCAAAGTCAAACATGATGTACTTTTGGCCTTTTGTCAATTGTAGATGAGATGAAAAATTTTGGTGTATATCTAAAAAACTGTACATGACATGAGATACTTATTTTTCTTGGTACCACGCCCAATTACTTCTGTGAGCACAATAAATGAATAGACTCCTTTGAAATAGAACATATGCAAGTAGAAGAGGGGGTAGAGCAAGGGATTACCAAAGAGAGCAGCATGAGGTGAGGTGAGGGGATTGATGCCCCGGACTTTAAGAATTTTAATTTTGTTTCAGAGAGTCTTAGGGTAGGAAGGGTTAGCATAGTGAACAAAGCCTTGAAGGGGAAAGTCCGCGGTGGCATGAGCAGATAAGCAAAAGTCTGAGGGTTGGTTGTGGAAGGAGGTGAAGGTAAGTAAGACTGGATGAAAGAAGTAGCAGTGGCTACACTATACTAGAAGAGTTGCATTGCTATAATTACCCAACAATTTTGCCAAATACCAACCATTTGCAAAGCACTGTATAGGAGAGGCTCTTATGCCTTCAAGTTCTGATTATAAGGAGGTAAAAATGAACAGTTATTAAGCAGCTGTATTTATGTATTATTTAATTTTATAGCAACCATAGAAGGTAAATATTGATATTTCCTTTTTCCATAGGTTCAGGAAAACTAGGTAAACTGCTCTAGGTCAAACCTCTACATAAAACTTAATTTTGGACCTGTGGATTCTTCTCCAAAAATCCAGTTTATTAATGGGTTTATCAGTGAGGCAGGTTTACAAAAATTGTATGAAACAAGCAACTTTGCACAAAAATATTTAACAGCATCTAGACTTTTTTTTCAGACAGATCAATTTGTGCATCTAATAATGCAAAGATAAAAATTGTATGTAATTTTGAATATATTTGACAGAAGATGTGAAACTCGTGGTAATAACAGACATGTCAATTTATAAAAGTTTTCATTTATTCTATAAAGAAACTTAATGTCTCACTTAAGTCCCATTCTGTCTAATGTTTTGTTTTGTTTTGTTTTGTTTTGTTTTCTAGCTACTACTAGGGAAATTCAGAAAATATCAGAGATATCTAAGTTATTTCGGCTATAAGACTTGAACTTTCTCAAGAGTTTCCCTGGGTTGGTGGTAAACTGTTAAGTTTGAGAAGAAAGGAAGAAGGTTTATACAACCAGTATTTAGTCAGAGGTAGGGGAGGGATATCTACCTCCAAATCAAGAAATATCTATTTAATGGGTCTAATGCTGGCCCTTGCTCTAGATGTAACTGGTCCCATTTGGTATTTAGTCATGTCCAACAATTGGCTGAGAGTGAGTCAGTCTCTGGTGGGACTGTTGCATCTAAGGACACTGCAGTGACCTCCCGTGTCATTCTGGACAAAAGAAAACCCAAGGGGATTGTCTCTGAGTCTCTTGTGCCTATCTATGCCATGACACTGATCTTAATCCATTCAGGCTGCTATAACAAAATAGCAAACTAGATAGCTCATAAACAACAACAATTTATGTCTCCCAGCTCTGGAGGCTAGAAGTACAAGCTAAGGGTGCCTACACAGTCACAGTCTGGTGACCCTCTCCCACCCACACACTGCTGACATGTCACTGTATCCTCCCATGGTGGGAGGGACAAGCTAGCTTTCTCAGGCCACGTTTATAAGTGATTTCTATTTTCTAATTCTATCCATAAGAATCATGAATCATATGCCCTCACCATTTATAATCACCTCCCAAAGGCCCACTTCCTAATACCATCACCTTGGGGATTATATTTCAACATATAAATGGGGGGGACACATATTCAGACCATTGCAACATCCTTTCTACTCTATGACTAATGTCCTATGACAACATGGCACTTCCATCTGAGACCTGTCATCTCCTTAGTCTGTCCCCATCTAGGAAATGGGATACAGATTCTCTTAACTGGTCCTTCAATTTAAAGAAGATACTGGATCATTTCACCCTTCAGAGTTAACCTGTGAGTAAAGGTGACTCTTGGGGAAGTAGGATGTCTGCTCCCAACTCTATATACAATATTCTTCTCTCCTTCCCAAAACAGAAGTATTTTACATGATATGGGGAGTGAGTGAGACATGCTGTCCTTCTGACCTAGGTCATTTAAGCTTAAAGGATAGAAATGTGCCACCTTTCTCTTGTCTATTCTGACAATTCCATCCCCCACCTCCTGGCAATGGTGCTTTAAGGGCCAAATCTAAAAAGGAAAACTCACAAGGTAAAAGGGGGCATACAAGAGAAGAAATAAATACCTGGAATTAAATTATATTTCTATCATTATTTGTCTCTATAAACTCCATGCTTATACTCAATCGATAGTGCAGATATTAATGAATTTTAAACCCAATCAATTTTACACTAGGAATACTATAGCACAGGCACCTGGGTGGAAAGAGAAATATTTCATCAGTGACTCAGATGTTTCCAAATATTTAGTACTGTGTATACAATAAAAGTGCCTGAATCTGTTTCCATTTTGGGGACTGTTTGGGGGACTGTATACAGTTATATAGATCATAGTTTTAACTTTAAAATCAGTGTGGAGGGCGCCTGGGTGGCTCAGTTGGTTAAGCGACTGCCTTCGGCTCAGGTCATGATCCTGGAGTCCCGGGATCGAGTCCCGCATCGGGCTCCCTGCTCAGCAGGGAGTCTGCTTCTCCCTCTGACCCTCTTCCCTCTCATGCTCTCTATCTCTCATTCTCTCTCTCTCAAATAAATAAAATCTTTAAAAAATAAATAAATAAAAATAAAAAAATAAAATCAGTGTGGAAATAAACAGTATTCTTTCAGGAACCAGAAGAGTAGGAAAAAATAATTTGAGAAATTTAAAAGTATATACATAATTATATAAATATGTAATATAATAATGCTATATATATATATATATATTAGAGAGAGAGGGAGACACTTATTTTTCTCTTCTAGTACTCATTCTACCTGATGGATGGTTAGCTGCATTTCAATTGGCTGTGATATTTAATATAGTAATCTTATAGAGAAACAAGTACAATGCTGGGTCTTTTCCTATGCATCAAAACTATTTCTATATGCAGAAGTTCTTACTTATTTTAGGTGTAAGAAACAGAAAACGTTCAGAAGTACACAAATTTCCAAGTCACTAGTTTCATTTTTATTAAATTGGATTCTTCTAAAAACGTCAGTTTCTACACAACCTCCAATACAGTTTGCATATCAGAGAAAGTCAATAAGCCTTGTTGATCTAATCCTTTATATCCTAAAATTCGTGCAAACATTTTGCATAATAAATATCTTGACAAACACACATATTTTGTTTTATGAGAACCGCAATCTTTTCTGGGGACACAGTATTTTTTAAAGGCAAAATGTGGTTTACACCATGATCAATTATCCAACTACAGCTTTAAAATGGTTATTTATATATTGCTTAATATGGTTGCCTTGTTTAATGGTTATTTTCATTATTTATTAGATTAATGTTGTAAAAATAGTATTGATCCAAAGGGCAATGCTTTTCATAAAATATATCTAACCATAAAATTGAGCAATAAAAGCTGAAATATAAAAACTCCTAGATCAGTTTCATTATCCCCTTAGAAACATGTGTAAACTTTTGTGCTTCTGAAATATAGATGCAGGGGGCAATTTAAATATTAGATGCACAATTGTCAAACATCATCTTCATTGGGGCAATTATCTTTTTGAACATGTTTTAAGTCTACACTTTTTAGGAAAATATTTTAATTTCAAATATTTGGTTTAATAAAAAACATTTCATATATGCGAAGAATATAGTGAATTATGACATTTTGAAATTATTTTTTCCTGATTCTCTTAAATTTCTGAATGCTGAGACCCGGAGACATTGCAAATTTTCCAAAGCATCATAATGTGTAATAAACTGACTTACCATTTTCCCCCACTTTACATATATCCCGTTATCCCTACCTACACACACAGGTAATTTGATCCAGTTTTTGAAAATTGCTTATTTTAACAGCAAGTTCTCAAACTATTTCTCTTTCTTTGGATGAATTTTCATTCCTAACACAATTTGTTCTCTTTATCAAACCACCATAAAATTATTACAGTAAACCCTCCTATATGTGTTGGGCCTATGAGGGGTTCCAAGTACTTAGAAAATGTGACTCATCTTCAGAATGTCTCCTGCATAGACCTGTTTTCTGTTCCCAGGCTAACTTAGTGCTGATCCTCTTAACTTCTTGTCCACATCCTGCAACGGTGACCTAACTGGTCTCTCTCTCCAATCAATACCCCACGCCACTGCTAGATTTACGGCTCGTCCCCTTGTGGTAAAACATTCACATCCCATTGCTCGGAATAAATAACCAGTTAGTTAGCCAAGCACTTAAAGCTCCCCATTCTATAACTCAGCTTATATTTCATCCTTCTCCCTCTGCTTCTACATGTGGCTACCTCTTTGCCATTCCTCATGTTTGCCTGTATGCTGTTCTTATAGTTTTTGGCCCAAGCTTTCTCCATCTGCAAGGATCAAATAGACTCATGCTTCAGAGGAAACCTCACCTTCCTCCAAGCCAGTCACAGGTATCTCTGTTCAGAATTCAGTATCTGCTCTCCTATACTGTCATAAGATTGTTTCAGTGTTAATCATAGCACATGTCACAGTCCTCTAAATGTGTTCATATATACCTGTCTCCCTCCCTGGAAGAACAGCAGGCGGGGGCAAGAGAGGAAATTCACTTTGTTTCTCTGTTCAACAACAAACATGAACCAGTCGATTGGACTGAAAGCTTGGGTGATTTTTAAATAAGTTACGTTGTGCATATTTTTGCCTTCTTAAAAAAATGCTATATCATTTATTTTTTCTTGATGATTCAGGGCCAAATTCACTGACATTATATATTGGCCTATAATCCTTCAGGAACCACTAAGTCTGGGTCAGGTCCTTTGTCTCTGGAGTAAATGGCTACAAACTGCGGAGATTTGATTCAGGAAGTTCTATATCCTTGGACTCATTGCCAGCGGCTTTATTTTAATCAGTTGCCTCAGGGTAGGCCTGAAGGCTCTCCTCTCCCTCCCTCACAGAATAAACACCAACATCTTTGTAGCAGCAGTTTGCCTCTGAGCCTTATTGCCCTGACAGGTTGCAGGATGTTCCTGAAAAAGCTGTATAGCACTGGCTCCAAAGAATTAGACTCCATGAGAAAGAAGAAGCAACTGCTTTATGTTTGGGCAAGAACAAGTTGGAATTTGTTTTTTATAGCCTCGCTTCTCATTGGGATGGATACTCTCACTTTCAGAGAATAGGGGAGTCAGGACTGAGGGCTAGCACTCTCAGGAGGGAGAGACCAGCATGTCACAGGGGGCCCATTCCCTCATCCTGCCTTCACGTGTACTGAAATGGAGTGGAACCTCCTTCTGGTGGTGGACACCCTCCGCCCAGTAGCCTCACTATTACTGCTTCTTTCTCAATAGGAACGCAAATTGTTTTACCACTGCTTTGTTGGTTGGAAGATCATGGGGCGTCAGGTCAGCAGAGCCCTCAAGGGAGATAAAATATAGCAAGGGCAAAAACCCAATGCCATCTGAGGGAAGGTGGCTTTGATTTCCTCCGGGAACTTCGAGTTACATTCCATGCCTCCCTCTCCCCGCTCTCCCCAAAGTTATAACTTCTGAATTCAATAATAGCTACTGTTCATTTCTTTTTGGCTTTTCCTGTATTCTTCCAAGCATCCTTGGTTTTTCCAAGTAGATGTCTCTTTCTCCCTTAAAAGTAGATATATTGATTTCACATGAGCAATCAGGGTAGTACAATAGTATTTTTGCTTTAGTTTTGTTTTGTTTGTTTGTTTCTACACATAAAATTTGTTTTTAAGACCTCTTTCGAGAATTCTTCTTGCAAACAAAAATTATTCCCGGTGGCATATGGGAGCACATGAAGGATAGTCACAGAGGGAAAGAGAGGATCTTCTTTGTCCTCCTACATTTCCTCCTGGAGCTCAGCTCATACTTGGCTGCCAGGAAGAAATGTTTCTCAGAGCAGCTTTTATGTGGTCATAGATCTGAGGTCAGGCACTGACTCTCTGGTTCTTCAAAAAATACTTTCTGTATAAATGATTACAACCCCAGAAATCCAGAAGTTTGTTCTTGTTCCGCTTTTGTTGAGACACATAGTGACCTTTAAAAAGGCACTAATATTTGAGCCTCAGTTCCCTTTTGTTAAATTGAGATAACAATCTTTGGCCTCCTATCTCATGGTATTGATATGAAAAGATCCCGTGAAACTGGAAGAGAAAAACACAAAAATACCTAAAACATCAAATATAATAATGAGGTAATTTATGTGATCCTACTTTGTAAATTCTAAAGAGATCCATAAAAGCAATTATGCTTTTTGATTGCAGTTGCTCCCCAAGAATACTGAGGACATTAGCTAACCTGCAAGGTCAGGGAGAATAATACATCACATTTACTTGCTACTTTTCTGTCCTTACTACACTATACTCACCTCCTGAATGCCCTTCCAGGAAGCTTTCTCCTCATAATTGCTCAAGCCTGTTTCTTATCTGCAGCCAAAAATTAAGACTTTTATACCTTCCATGCAAATACTTACACTTAGTAAATATAAGAACAGTTCTGGAAGCACATCCAAAATAACTTTACCACCCGCCCTCATCCTCGGAGACCCAGAGACCCTCACATTATTTATGATAGATGTCCTAGGAAGGCAGTGGTTATTTAAAGGCCATATGGCATGCAGATCAGTGGGGGACAGAAGAAAAAAGTCACCTTCTTAGATCTCCCTAGTTAGACCACCAATTAATTATTCTCTTGGAAAATTGCAGTGTGTAAAAATCTGTGAGAGTTTGAAGTTCATGTTGTACATTATATCTATAAAAGCTTCATACAGAAAGAGAGCCTGATTATTTTCTTGGCAAATTTTGGCCTAAAGAGATATGGCTGACTCCCTGCCATGTGGTATACCAAAGCACTACCAGCAGATCTAAGCAAACACAAACTTTGAGGTGAATATGATGTCATCCTTTCCCCAGCCCTTAACTATCATGTATACAAGGCGAGTCCTACCAACATGCATTTGATTCTGAATTAGCCTTAAAGGTAGGTTATTCCAGTGCCCGTTGACTGGCAGTGTTTCTCCCATTCAAGAACTTCAAAGATTTGTCAAAAAAAGATCCATTTTTATCCAAAAGGTATATTTTCACTGATTGGGTCTGTGTTTTGTCTAATTTAAATTAAAAAAATATATATTACATAGATTATATCTTTCACTAAAGTAAAGTAAATGAAGGCTTTAAATCATAAGATGTACTTAGCATTCCTCCAAAAACAACAGAATACACATTCTCAACTGCACATAGAAAATTCCCCATGACAGATCATATATTAGTACACAAAATAATATTCTCTTTTTTTAAAGATTTTATATATTTTTTTAATTTTGATTTTATTGTTATGTTAATCCCCATACATTACATCATTAGTTTTTGATGTAGTGTTCCATGATTCATTGTTTATGCAAAACACCCAGTGCTCCATGCAGAACATGCCCTCTTTAATACCCCTCACCAGGTGAACCCATCCTCCCAACTCCCCCTCTAGAACCCTCAGTTTGTTTTTCAGAGTCCATAGTCTCTCATGGTTCGTCTCCCCCTCCAATTTCCCCCCTTCATTCTTCCCCTCCTGCTATCTTTTTTTTTTTCTTAACATATATTTCATTAATTGTTTCAGAGGTACAGATTTGTGATTCAACAGTCTTGTACAATTCACAGTGCTCAACATAGCCCATACCCTCCCCAATGTCTATCACCCAGCCACCCCATCCCTCCCATCCCCCACCACTCCAGCAACCCTCAGTTTGTTTCCTGAGATTAAGAATTCCTCATATCAGTGAGGTCATATGATACATGTATTTCTCTGATTGATTTATTTCACTCAGCATAATACCCTCCAGTTCCATCCACGTTGTTTCAAATGGGACGATTTCATTCCTTTTGATGGCTGCATAATATTCCATTGTATATATACACCACATTTATCTGTCGATGGACATCTTGGCTCTTTCCATAGTTTGGCTATTGTGGATGTTGCTGCTATAAATATCGGGGTGCACGTACCCCTTCTGATCCCTACATTTGTATCTTTGGGGTAAATACCCAGTAGTGCAATTGCTGGGTGGTAGGGCAGCTCTATTTTCAACTTTTTGAGGAACCTCCATACTGTTTTCCAGAGTGGTTGCACCAGCTTGCATTCCCACCAACAGTGTAGGAGGGTTCCCCTTTCTCCGCAGCCCCCCAACATCTGTCGTTTCCTGACTTGTTAATTTTAGCCATTCTGACTGGTGTGAGGTGGTATCTCATGGAGGTTTTGATTTGGATTTCCCTGATGCCGAGCGATGTTGAGAACTTTTTCATGTGTCTCTTGGCCATTTGGATGTTTTCTTTCGAAAAATGTCTGTTCATGTCTTCTGCCCATTTCTTGATTGGATTATTTGTTCTTTGGGTGTTGAGTTTGATAAGTTCTTTATAGATTTTGGATACTAGCCCTTTATCTGTCATTTGCAAATATGTTCTTCCATTCTGTCGGTTGGTCTTTTGGTTTTGTGGAGTTTCCTTTGCTGTGCAAAAGCTTTTTATCTTGATGAAGTCCCAATAGTTCATTTTTGCCCTGGCTTCCCTTGTCTTTGGCAATGTTTCTAGGAAGAAGTTGCTGCAGCTGAGGTCGAAGAGGTTGCTCCCTGTGTTCTCCTCTATGATTTTGATGGACTCCTGTCTCACATTTAGGTCTTTCAACCATTTGGAGTCTGTTTTTGTGTGTGGTGTAAGGAAATGGTCGTTTCATTCTTCTGCGTGTGGCTGTCCAATTTTCTCAACACCATTTGTTGAAGAGACTGTCTTTTTTCCATTGGACATTCTTTCCCGCTTTGTCAAAGATTAGTTGATTATAGAGTTGAGGATCCATTTCTGGGCTCTTTATTCTGTTCCATTGATCTATGTGTCTGTTTTTGTGCCATTACCATACTGTCTTGATGATGACAGCTTTGTAAGAGCTTGAAGTCTGAAACAGTGATGCCGCCACCTTTGCTTTCCTTTTTCAACATTCTTCTGGCTACTTGGGGTCTTTTCTAGTTCCATTCAAATTTTAGGATTATTTGTTCCATTTCTTTGAAAAAAGTGGATGGTATTTTGATGGAGATTGCATTGAATGTGTAGATTGCTCTAGGCAGCATTGACATCTTCAAAAAATTTGTTCTTCCAATCCATGAGCATGGAACGTTTCTCCATTTCTTTGTGTCTTCCTCAATTTCTTTCATGAGTATTTTATAGTTTTCTGAGTACAGATTCTTTGCCTCTTTGGTTAGATTTATTCCTAGGTATCTTATGGTTTTGGGTGCAATTGTGAATGGGATCGACTACTTAATTTCTCTTTCTTCTGTCTTCTTGTTAGTGTAGAGCAATGCCACTGATTTCTGTGCATTCATTTTATAACCTGCCACTTTCCTGAATTCCTGTATGAGTCCTAGAAGTTTTGGGGTGGAGTATTTTGGGTTTTCCACATAAAGTATCATATCATCTGCAAAGAGTGAGAGTTTGACTTCCTCTTTGCCGATTTGGATGCCTTTTATTTCATTTTGTTGTCTGATTGCTGTGACTAGGACTTCTGATACTATGTTGAATAGCAATGGTGATAGTGGACATCCCTGCCATGTTCCTGACCTTAGGGGGAAAGCTCTCAGTTTTTCCCTGTTGAGAACAATATTCGCTGAGAGCTTTTCATAGATGGCCTTTATGATATTGAAGTATGTACTTTCTATCCCTATACTCTGAAGAGTTTTGACCAAGAAAGAATGCTGTACTTTGTCAAATGCTTTTTCTGCATCTATTGAGAGGATCATATGATGCTTGTTCTTTCTTTTGTTAATGTATTATATCATTTTGATTGATTTGCAGATGTTGAACCAACCTTGCAGCCCAGGGATAAATACGACTTGGTCGTGGAGAATAATCCTTTTAATGTACTGTTGGATCCTACTGGCTAGTATTTTGGTGAGAATTTTTGCATCCATGTTCATCAGGGATTTTGGTCTGTAATTCTCCTTTTTGATGGGGTCTTTGTCTGGTTTGGGGATCAAGGTAATGGTGACCTCATAAAACGAGTTTGGAAGGTTTCCTTCCATTTCTATTTTTTGTAACAGTTTCAGGAGAATAGGTATTAATTCTTCTTTAAATGTCTGATAGAATTCCCCTGGGAAGCCATCTGGCCCTGGGCTTTTGTTTGTTGGGAGGTTTTTGATGACTGCTTCAATTTCCTTAGTGGTTATAGATCTGTTCACGTTTTCTATTTCTTCCTGGTTCAGTTTTGGTAGTTGATACATCTCTAGGAATGCATCCATTTCTTCCAGGTTATCTAATTTGCTGGCATATAGTTGCTCATAATATGTTCTTATAATTGTATTTCTTTGGGGTTCATTGTGATCTTTCCTCTTTCATTCATGACTTTGTTGATTTGGGTCATTTCTCTTTTCTTTTTGATAAGCCTAGCCAGGGGTTGATCAATCTTGTTAATTCTTTCAAAAAACCATCTCCTAGTTTCGTTGATCTGTTCCACTGTTCCTTTTGTTTCTATTTCATTGATTTCTGCTCTGATCTTTATTATTTCTCATCTCCTGCTGGGTTTAGGCTTTATTTGCTCTTTTTCCCTAGCTCCTTTAGTTGTAGGGTTAGGTTGTGTATTTGAGACCTTTCTTGTTTCTTGAGAAAGGTTTGTATTGCTATAATCTTTCCTCTTAGGACCGCCTTTACTGCATCCCAAAGATTTTGAACAGTTGTGTTTTCATTTTCATTGGTTTCCATGATTTTTTTAAATTCTTCTTTAATTTCCTGGTTGATCCATTCATTCTTTACTAGAATGTTCTTTAGCCTCCATGTATTTGAGTTCTTTCCGACTTTCCTCTTGTGATTGAGTTCTAGTTTCAAAGCATTGTGGTCTAAAAATATGCAGGAAATGATCCCAAACTTTTGGTACTGGCTGAGACTTGATTTGTGACCTAGGATGTGATCTATTCTGGAGAATGTTTCATGGGCCCTAGAGAAGAATGTGTATTCCGTTCCTTTGGCATGGAATGTTCTGAATATGTCTGTAAAGTCCATTTGGTCCAGTGTGTCATTTAAAGTCTTTATTTCCTGGTTGAACTTTTGCTTAGATGATCTGTCCATTTCAGTCAGGGGGTTGTTAAAGTCTCCCACTATTATTGTATTGTTGTCAATGTGTTTCTTTGCTTTTGTTATTAATTGCCTTATATAAATGGCTCCTCCCATGTTAGGGGCATAGATATTTACAATTGTTTGATCTTCTTGTTGGATAGACCCTTTAAGTAGGATATAGTGTCCTTCCTTATCTCTTATTACAGTCTTTGGTTTAAAATCTAATTTGTCTGATATAAGGATTGCCACCCCAGCTTTCTTTTGATGTCCATTAGCATGGTAAATGGTTTTCTACCCCCTCACTTTCAATGTGGGAGTGTCTTTGGGTCTAAAATGAGTCTCTTGCAGACAGCCTATCAATGGGTCTTGTTTTTTTATCCAATCTGATAGCCTGTGTCTTTTGATTGGGGCATTTAGCCCATTTACATTCAGGGTAACTATTGAAAGATAGGAATTTAGTGCCATTGTATTGCCTGTAAGGTAACTGTTCCTGTATATTGTCTCTGTTCCTTTCTGGTCTATGTTGCTTTTAGGATCTCTCTTTGCTTAGAGGACCCCTTTCAATATTTCTTGTAGAGCTGGTTTGGTGTTTGCAAATTCCTATAGTTTTTGTTTGTCCTGGAAGCTTTTTATCTCTCCTTCTATTTTCAATGACAGCCTAGGTGGATATAGTATTCTTGGCTGCATATTTTTCTCGTTTAGTGCTCTGAACATATCATGCCAGTCCTTTCTGGCCTGCCAGGTCTCTGTGCCTCCCAAAATTTTAAAGAAAGAAAAACTTATATATGTACAAAAATAAGGGTTGATACAATGAAGGAAAGGAATATGACTGTAAAGATGAAAATTATAAAAAATTTTATAAAAGGAATTGATAATATAAGAAGTTGTTTGAAAAAAAGAAAGAAGAGGATTTTAAAAAAAAAGGAGAGGATGTGATCAGGCAGGAGACTAGAACAAAGCCATACGCTAGAGATTTAGGGTATATTTTGATCTGTTAGAGGAAACTGTATCTCAAAATTTTAAAGAGAGGATAACGTATATATATATATATGCCAAAAATAAGGGTAACTGCTATGAAGGGATAGAACATAACTCTACAAATGAAAAATAAAAATGTTTTTTTACAAAAGGGATTGATAAGATGTTGGTTGAAAAAGGGAAAAAGAAAAATTCAAAATAAAACAAAAAAAAACGCCAAAAGACTAAAGAATCGTGGTAAGAAAGCCATGGATTCTATGTGCAGTATTCTCCTAGCTCTGGAGTTCTGCCATTCTCATTGATTGGTAAACTTGGTCTTGGTAGGCTGTTCTTGCTGATCTTCTGGGGGAGGGGTCTGTTGCTGTGGTTCCAAAATGTCTTTGCCGGAGGCAGAATTGCCCCACCCTTGTCGGTCCGGGCTAAGTAATCTGCTCGGATTTGCTCTCGGAAGGTTTTGTTCCCTGCAAGCTCTCGGTACAGCTTTGGAGGAGAGTGAAAATAGTGGCCTCCCAATCTCTGCCCCAGAGGAGCCGAGAACTCGGCGCCCCACTCCTCAGTGAGCTCCCAGAGAAAAGCAGTCACTCACTCCCATCTCCCCGGTCTCCAGCCACACTCCATGCTCACCCGGCCTGTGATGGAGCATTTCTATCTCTGGCACCCAACCCCAGGTGGAGTCTCCAAACCCAGCAGATCCCTGTGGTGTGCTCCCACCGCCGCTCCTCCCCCCGGGGGAAGAAGGGGAGTCTCCCCGGATCTGCTGCTTGTTGGGTCCCTGCTGGAGGAGCAGTGGCCCACCTGTGACACGGATCACAGTTTATGGCAAGCCTGAGCTGAGAGCCTGCGCCTCAGCTCCATCTCTGAAGCTGCCTTCCCCGCTCTGACACCTGGGAGCTCTGCCGCACTCAGGCACCCCCATCTTTCTGTGACCCCAAGCGTCCTGAGACCACACTGTCCCAGGAGGGTTCCACCCCCCACTTAGCCACTGGAGTGACATCCCTCAGCGAAGCTGACTTTAAAAGTTCTGATTTTGTGCCCCGCTGATCTATCACTTGCCAGAAGCAGCTGATGGAGGCCCCCTCCTCCGCCACCTATCCTCCCGAATATGGCCTCAGATTCACTTCTCCACACATCCTCCCTTCCAGAAAGTGGTCGCTTTTCTGTTCAGAGAGTTGTTGCTATTCTTTCCTTCGATCTCCTGTTGAGTTTGTAGGTGTTAGTTTGATCCCTAACCAGCTGAATTCCTGGGACCAGACAAAATCCAGGTCTCCTACTCCTCCACCATCTTGCTCGGCCCCCCAAGATTTTATTTATTTGAGACAAAGAGAGAGAGAGAAGGAGTGTGTGTGCCCAAGCAGGGGGGGAGGGGCCGAGGGAGAAGCAGCCTCCCCACCAAGCAGGGAAGCCCCACGTGGGGCTCAATCCCAGGACCCTGGGATTATCACCCAAGGTGAAGGCAGACACTTAACCAATTAAGCCACT
The DNA here is from genome assembly GCF_003265705.2 of Callorhinus ursinus. Taxonomy (NCBI): domain Eukaryota; kingdom Metazoa; phylum Chordata; class Mammalia; order Carnivora; family Otariidae; genus Callorhinus; species Callorhinus ursinus. The sequence goes on from NW_027397063.1 coordinate 22,976,214, forward strand.
CAAGTGCCCCACAAAATAATATTTTTAATAAAGAAGATTGAAATCATATCAAGCATCTTTTTCAACTGCAGTGATATGAAACTAGAAATTAGTTACAAGAAGAAAAACAGAATATTCAGACAAATGTAAATATTAAACAGCATGCTACTGAACCACTGGGTCAAAGGAGAAAGAAAAATTTAAAAATACCTAAGGCAAATGAAAAAAGGAAAATATACCAAAACTTATGGGATACAGCAAAACTGGGTCTAAGAGGGAAATCTACATCAAGAAACAAGAAAAATTTCAAACAACCCACTTTACACCTCAAAGAACTAGAAGAAGGGCAAATGAAGCTGAAGTTTAGAAAGAAGGAAATACCAGAGGGGAAATAAATGAAAGATCAATGAAACTAAGAGCTGTTTGTTTTTGTTTTTGTTTTTTTTCTGAACAGTTAAACAAAATTGACACACCTTTAGCTAGACTCATCAAGAAAAAAGGACTCAAAGAAATAAAATCAGAAATGAAAGAAAAAATATTCTAAGTGATCATTTACAATAGCCAATACATGGAAGCAACCTAAGTTGCTTTGTTTTTCTTTTTCAACATTTCCTTGGCGATTCGTGGTCTTTTCTGATTCCATACAAATTTTAGGATTGTTTGTTCTAGCACTTTGAAAAAAGTCATTGGAATTTTGATCAGGATAGCGTTGAAGGTATAGATTACTCTGGAGAGCATAGACATTTTAACAATGTTTATTCTTCCGATCCATGAGCATGGAATGTTTTTCCATCTTTTTGTGTCCTTCTTCAGTTTTTTTCATGAGTCTTCTGTAGTTCCTAGAGTATAGATCATTTACTTTGGTTAGGTTTATTCCGAGGTATCTTATAGTTTTTGGTTCTATAGTAAATGGAATCGTTTCTCTAATTTCTCTTTCTACAGTTGCATTCTTAGTGTATAAGAAAGCAACTGATTTCTGTGCATTGATTTTGTATCCTGCCACATTACTGAATTGCTGTATGAGTTCTAGTATTTTGGGGGTGGAGTCTTCTGGATTTTCCACATAAAGTATCATGTCATCTGCAAAGAGAGAGAGTTTGACTTCTTCTTTGACAATTTGAATACCTTTTATTTCTTTTTATTGTCTGATTGCTGTTGCTAGGACTTCTAGTACTATGTTGAACAAAAGTGGTGAGAGTGGGCATCCTTGTCATGTTCCTGATCTTAAGGGAAAGGCTCTCAGCTTTTCCACACTGAGGATGATATTCTCTGTGGGTTCTTCATAGATGGGTTTTGTGAACTTGAGGAATGTTCCCTCTATTCCTATACTCTGAAGAGTTTTAATCAGGAAAGGATGCTGTATTTTGTCAAATGCTTTTTCTGCATCAACTGAGAGGACCATAGATTTCTTTTCTTATTAATGTGTTATATCACACTGATTGATCTGCAAATGCTGAACCACCCTTGCATCTGGGGATAAATCCCACTTGGTCGTGGTAGATGATCCTTTTAATGTATTGTTGGATCCTATTAGCTAGGATTTTGTTGAGAATTTTACAATCCATATTCATCAGGGATATCAGTCTGAAATTCTCCTTTTTGATGGGTTCTTTGCCTGGTTTGGGGATTAAGGTAATGCTGGCCTCATAGAACGAGTCTGGAAGCTTTCTTACTGTTTCTATTTTTTGAAACAGCTTCAGGAGAATAGATATTATTTCTTCTTGGAATGTTTGGTAGAATTCCCCAGGGAATCCATCAGGCCCTGGACTCTTTGTTTTTTAGGAGGTTTTTGATCATTACTTCAATCTTGTTACTGGTTATTGGCCTATTCAGGTTCTCAATTTCTTCCTGTTTCAGTCTTGGGAGTTTATAGGTTTCCAGGAAGGCATCCATTTCTTCCAGATTGTTCACTTATTGACATATAGTTGTTGATAATAATTTCTAATAACTGTTTCTATATTCTTGGTGTTAGGATCTCTCCCCTTTCATTCATAATTTTATTAATTTGGGTCCTTTCTCTTTTCTTTTGGATAAGTCTGGCCAGTGGTTTATCGATTTTATTAATTTTTTCAAAAAACCAGCTTCTAGTTTTGTTGATCTGATCTACTGTGTTTCTGGTTTCTAATTCATTGAGCTCTGCTCTAATCTTAATTATTTCTCTTCTAATGCGTGGCTTAGGCATCATTTGTTGCTTTTTCTCTAGTTCTTTAAGGTGTAGTGAATTCGGGATTTTTCTATTTTTTTGAGTGAGGCTTGGATGGCTATGTATTTCCCCCTTAGGACTGCCTTTGCAGTATCGCATAGGTTTTGGACTGATGTGTTTTCGTTCTCACTGGTTTCCATGAATTGTTTAAGTTCTTCTTTGATTTCTTGGTTGACCCAAACATTATTGAGCAGAGTGGTCTTTAGCTTCCAAGTGTTTGAATTTCGTCCAAATTTTTTCTTGTGATTGAGTTCCAGTTTTAGAGTATTATGGTCTGAGAAGATGCAGGGAATAATCTCAATCTTTTGGTATCACTTGACACCTGATTTGTGACCAGTATGTGGTCTACTCTGGAGAAAGTTCTGTGTGCGCTTGAGAATGAGCATTCTGTTTTTTTAGGGTGAAGTTTCTATATATATATCTATGAGGTCCACCTGGTCTAGTGTGTCATTCAAAGCTCGTTTCTTTGTTGATTTTCTGCTTAGATGATCTGTCTATTGCTGAGAGTGGAGTACTGAGGTCTCCTACTATTAATGTATTGTTATCGATATGACTACTTTGGTTAACAGTTGGCTTATGTAGATGGCTGCTCCCATGTGGGGGGCATAGATATTTACAATTGTTAGATCTTCTTATTGGATAGACCCTTTAAGAATGATATTGTGTCCTTCTGTGTCTTGAACTACAGTCTTTACCTTAAAATCTAATTTGTCTGATATAAGAATTGCTACCCCAGCTTTCTTTTGAGGTCCATTGGCATGGAAGATGGATCTCCATCCCTTCACTTGCAGTCTGGATGTATCTTTAGGTTCAAAATGAGTCTCTTGTAGACAGCATATGGATGGGTCCTGTCTTTTTATCCAATCTGCAACCCTGTGCCTTTTTATGGAAGCATTTAGGCCATTCATGTTGAGAGTGATTATTGAAAGATATGAATTTATTGTCATCTTGTTGCCTGTGAAGACCTTGTTTTTATAGATTGTCTCTGTAAATTTCTGTTTCATATCACTCTTGGGGTCTTTCTCCTTTTATAGAACCCCCCTTGATATTTCTTGCAGGGCTGGCTTAGTGGTCACATATTCTTTCAGTTTCTGCCGGTCGTGGAAGCTCTGCATCTCTCTATCCATTCTAAATGAAAGCCTTGCTGGATAAAGTATTCTTGGCTTCCTGTTCTTCTCGTTTAGTACCCTGAATGGCTTGCCAGACCTTTCTGGCTTGCCAGGTCTCTGTGGATAGGTCTGATGTTATTCTGATATTCCTCCCTCTGTACATAAGGAATCCCTTCCCCCTAACTGCCCTTAAGACGGTTTCCTTGGTTCTAAGATTTGCAAGTTTTATTATTACATGCTGGGGCGTTGGCCTGTTTTCCCTTGATCTTGGGAGGGGTCCTCTCTGCCTCTAGGACACAAATGTTTGTTTCATTCCCCAGATTAGGGAAGTTCTCAGCTACAATTTGCTCAAATAGATCTTCTAGTCTTCTCTCTCTCTCCACCCCCTCAGGGACCCCAATAATTCTGACATTGGAACATTTCATGGTGTCACTTATTTCTCTGATTCTATTGTTTTTCCCTGACCTCCTCTTTTTCCTTATTGTCTATTAATTGGTCTTCTAGATCACTAATTCATTCTTCTGCCTCCCTACCCTAGCTGTTAGATTATCTAGATTAGATTGGATCTCAATAATAGCATTTTGAAGTTCTTCCAGTTTAGCTTTCATTTCTGCCTTTAGAGACTCTATGTTGTCATTAATCGATTTCTCCATTCTAGCTATTATCTTCACAACTGCTACCCTGAATTCCATCTCCAACATCTTGGTTATATCTGTTTCCATTTGTAAATCTGTGGCATAAGTCACAGTCTCTGAGTCTTTCCTATTTTGGGGGTTCCTCCTCCTAGTCATTCTGTTGAGGGGGTGGTTGAGGGAATGTACAGAATCCAAATTATTAACCATAACCCATGCAAGATGCACCTGTTTTATAGGGATTTTAGAGTTGTAGGTAGACCTCTTGTTCTCCCAGCCTGTCTTCTGGGTAAGGGGCCTGCCGCGCTGTTACTTGGGCAACCCTGTTTGGGCAGAGTTGTCCTGCCCCCTGTGGCAGGGGATGGGCTCGGTGAAAACTGGTTTGGGGGGCTTTTGTTCTTTGTTGGCTTTCTGCGTCTCTTCCAAGAGTCAGAACAGAAGAGATCATTTCCAACCCTCTGCCTCAGAGCAGAGAGACTGCAGTCTGTTCTTCAGTGAGCTCTCCAGGCCACACTCTCTCTGTTTCTGTTTGTGCTGCTATAAACTGCAGCATCCTGGGTTGTGTGCCCCTCAGCAGCGCTCCCAGTCCTTGCCTCCAGGTCAGGCACATCTCTGCCCTTTGTGCTTCTAAAACCACCAGCCACCCCCAGTTCGCATGCATGGCCCCGCCGCTCCAGGTTTCAGTCCAGGGGCTGCCCTAAAGTCCTTTCCCCATCGCTACCATCTGTGAGTCTTGTGCCTGGCCCCCAGTGCAGGAGGCTATCGCTCACCAGTGGCATAGGATCATGTTGGCTCCCTCTCCCTTCCGTTTATCTTCCTATATCTGCCCACGGAATCACAGCTCCCCACTTCATACCTTGAAACCAACCACCTGTGATATTCTGTTTGTAGGGATCCAGATCTATCTTCTTACAACTCAGGCTGATTTTGTGGGTCTTCAGAGTGGTCTGGTGGATCCAGCTCAATTCTAGGGACCAGTTGGAATAGGGTCCCCTACTCCACCGCCATGTTTTCCCTGTTCTCTTCTTTGCATTGCTTATGTAGTTTATAGTTTTCACTGTAACGTATGTTTAAGAGAAAGATAATCCATGTAAATCTAGATAGATGAACAGGAAGATCAAACAAATTGTGATTTTGGTAATTGTGGGTTGAAAAATAGTTTGTGAAAACAGAAATATTGAATAAAAAGGGATGAAAGAGAAAACAAGGAAGAGGCAGGGTACCTGGGTGGCTCAGTCGTTAAGCATCTGCCTTCGGCTCAGGTCATGATCCCAGGGTCCTGGGATCAAGCCCCACATTAGGATCCCTGCTCAGCGGGAAGCCTGTTTCTCCCTCTCCCACTCCCCCTGCTTGTGTTCCCTCTCTCGCTGTGTCTCTGTCAAATAAATAAATAAAATCTTAAAAAAAAAAAGAAAACGAGGACCTAAGGTACACTATTGTTATTCTACATCCGTTATGGGGTATTACAATTCATGATTAATATATGGTGACTGAAATGGCAAAAACATGCAAAATTATTCAATTCCATTGGACATCATGGACTTGCCAATAAAAAATGTGATATCAATATTCACCCACCAGAATAGCAAAAAAAAAAAAACAAAAAAACGGAACCGACTCTTGGAAAGGGCATGGAGAAACAGACTCCCTTGCAGTGTTATGGATTGGGGAGAGGGAGTTATAAGTTAGTATAACCATTCTAGAAAACTATTTGCCAATATATACTAAAGGTAAAGATATGCATTCCCTATGACTGAATAATTCCAATCCCAGGAATATACCTATCAGAAATGCATAGAAGCATTCACTAAAACCATGTTCTGAAGTGTTCATAGTAGCATTATTTGTAATAGCAAGAATTAGAAACTTCTAAAGAGCAGAATGAAGAAACATTGTTGTACAGTCACACAATGGAATACTGTACAGCAACAATAATTAACTATTACCGTACCCAAAATATAAGTGTATTTCATAACCATGCTGAACAAATGTAGACTGACACAAGATTATATACAATATGATTCCATTTATAAAAAGTACAAAATTTAGTAAAACTGATCTATGTTGTTAGAAGTTAACAGAATAGTTACTCTATTATCACTTTTTTTGGCGGGGGAGGGTAGGCAGTATATCAAGAGAATAAGACTTACAAAGATTCAATGACTAACCTGGTATTTTAACATTTATTTGCTCATAAAACATGTGACCTTAATCCTCAAATGTAGTAAGAGGTAGGAGCAGGCTCCAAGAGTATTCTCAATGTGTCAAAATGCATGGGCCTTTATACTTACAATGTATCCATTTTTCTTTCTATATGTCTATGGTTTAAAGAAAACATGAAACAAAAACTGTGTTGTCAAGCCACCTGGTTTGAGTGATATTCTTCTGTCTTACAATATGATTATATCTACACTCAGATTATGTTTTCCCTCCTTTCATTTATTTTTGCACCTCTTCATAAATTTGGCAGGCTAACCATAGGAACTTTTGTGTGAAGAGAACTCTATTATATATATTTATATTACTCATATTATATTTTATATGAACAGGTCTACAGTGAGAATATTTTTATATTTACTCTTTGCCAAATCTCACTCTATACATGTTCTACATCTACCCATTCACCCATTTAAAATGATCTTTTAAAAGAATGTAAACTCTAACGTCAGATATTTTTCAGGCCCAGTTTTTTGTTGTTGTTGTTTTTCTTTTTTAAAGATCTTTAATGCATGAGGATGAATTCCTGTTTGAAAGTTAGAGATCTATGTCACATGCAGGCTTTCTAATAAAAACCTCAGAGGGGCGTGTGCATGGCTCAGTCAGCTGGCTGACTTAATTTCTGCTCAGGTCATGATCTCATGGTCATGAGATCTAGCCCCACATAGGGCTCCCTGCTCAGTGGGGAGTCTGCCTCTCTTCCTCTCCTTCTGCCCCTCCCACTGTACCCTCTCTCTTTCTTTCCAAAGTTAATAAATAAATCTTTTAAAAAGAAAAACAGAAAAAGAAATCACAAACTAATTGATGATACAGGGGTAGCACTATAAGATGATAAACAATCCTTAAGCAGACTTCTGTATTTCGGTTAAATGTTACTGAATAATTTGAATTCTGGTTCCTAGGCTCAATAACTATACCCATTTCAGAGTAATAAAGCTAACCAAATACTAAAGGAATAAACAAGCAATAAAATTAGAATGACCACAGGACTTCCTTGGTTTACACAGCAGTTAAGAACTTATCAGTGAATCTTAGGTAATTGAAGATCAATAATAATTTATTCCATGCTTAGCAGGTAATGGACACTGTGCTAAATACTTGATATATATTATCTTATTTAAATCTTACAAATCCTTTTTGCCTTTTTTTTTTTAACAGATTAAGACAATAAGTCTTATAAAGTGACTGACCTCTGACCTGGTATTTGAAAATATTTTTTTCATAAAGCCTGTGTCTTAACACCAAGTATATCCATCAATTATAGTCATTTCCTTAAAAAAAATGATATAAGCAAATAGAAATGTTTCATGTTTTCATGAAATTTAAGTTCTAATGGGATTATTTGTTTTGGATACCTAAGTCTGAACCTAAGACTGAACAAACAAACCCAATATAGACAATATTCATTAGTCTAATTTCTTGATACAAGTAAATATTAGTCTGGAAACAGATGTTTTGTACTTGTTATGATTAAATATCCTGATATTATACTGATCAATTTAAAAATGAACATCCTATATTTCTGTGATTGTTTTTCACTAATAAGACAAATTCAAAGAACATAAAAATCACTTCAAAGTTCAGCCTTCAGATATGCCTACTGTGAGCATGTTGGACTTTCTTCCAGACACATCCCAATTAACCTATTAAGACATTGTTTCTTATCTTTAATAGCTGCTGAATAGTCTATTATACACACAAATCAAAATTTATTCAACTAGTTCCCTAGTGATGGACATTAACTCAATTTTGTGTGTGTGTGTGTGTGGTAGGAGGAAGGAGAGCTTCTATAAACTTTACAATGTAAATATCTCCGTGAGGTTTTATGCCATCATCTCTTTAGTGCCACATTTTATTATCCTTTGGCACAGTACATAGAAAATAGGATCTGTAGCTCTAACGAAAATACGGCAACAAATTCTCACCCATCCAAGCCGACTGCAGGCCTCCCAGTGGTGTTGTTCGGGCAGCCTGAGTGTCTGCGCAGAGTTGGCCCTGAATGCTCTCATCAGGAACTCCACAGAATGGTCTCAACAAATGAACTACAGGGGTTGGCCTGGGTTTATCCCCAATTACCTGGGCCTATTCCTGAGAAAAAGCCATAGCTCTTTCTTTGAATACCCATGGACAAACATTTTAAATTGTATATTCAAAAAACCATCCACATTTTCACATTCCAAACACAGTGGCCTAAAGTCGTCTGTTTTATAGTCATGTTAAATTGGCCCGTTTTTACTTTAAAGCTAGAAAATTCCTCTAACCTATGGGATAGTCTGGTGACAAAAGGAGAAAGTCTTACAAATGGTGGATGCAAGGGGAGCTCTCAAACCCCAGAAATGTTTTTTCCCAGGAATTCTACCAAAAACTTCTACTGTGTAGGTTGCTATGAGGGTTAAATGGGACTATAAAGTTCTTAGCTCCATGTCTGACACAGTAAGAGACCAATAAATGTTAGTTATTACATTTTCACAAATTCTCTATATATTCCCTTTACCCACTTCCTCTAACTGAAAATTGTCTTCTTAGGAATTTCCCTGGCTGCCCAGGTATGTGTGCTAGAGTGGGAGGGGTATATTTTCTTCCCATAAAGTCCTGTTAGTTCTACTGCCAAAAAAATAGTTTATCCACTTCTTAACAAATTCATCCCAAAATTCCAATCCAAACATCTAGCATCTCACATGAATTACTTTTATAAACTTCATGGGGCACCTGGGTGGCTCAGTCAGTTAGGTGTCTGCCTTGAACGCAGATCAAGATCCCAGGGTCCTGGGATTGAGCCCCACATCAGGCTCCCTACTTCTCCCTCTCCCTCTGCCCACTTGTGATCTCTCTCTCTCTCTCAAATAAATAAAATCCTTATTGGAAAAAAAAAAAAAAAAAGGATGAGGTCCACATCTGTATGAGGTCCACATGGGTCTTCTTCTGTAATCTCTACTCCTGCCACACTGGCCTTCTGTTAGGACCCCCAAAGCACCAGGGACCTACTAGAAAATGCTTTTGCTTCTGTCTGAAAGCCCCATCTCCTAATCTAATACCTATCTACATAATGCCTTTTATGTTTCAAATTTAAGCTTAGGTCTTTTTTGACTTTTCCCACCCTTCAGTTAGGCCCAGATTCTCTGTTGATAACCCTGAGGCACTCTTTCACAATTGCCATCAATTCATTCCTAATGCATTTGTTTTGTCTTACAGCAGCTTTCTACGCTCCAGTCTGAACCCCATCGATTTCAGACCTGGGTCTCCCTGCTCTGTCTCCTTACCTAATACAGTTCAGGGCAAATGGCAAATGCTCAAAACTACCTGGTGAATGAAAGTTTAAAAAGTTAGATATTTGAAAGTCAAAATCAGCTCATTTATATTTTGGCATTATATCAGCTTCATCAGAATGCTCTCTGATGAAAATATTTACCTATAAAAGCTGGAATAACTTAATATTAAAACCACCCAGCAACTCCATAAACAAATACCACTATTCACATATAAGGTAGAAGAGAGATGTTAAAAACTGGGTATTTTTGTCTATTCCTAAATGTTGTATTTTCATCTCAATATAAATGGAATGTAATATTTATTAAAGTCTCTGTAACATGCAATGAATTACCTTATCTATTTGTGAACAGGTAAAGGCAAATTAAATCAAATACATGGAATATGTTGTATGAGATTGCTAGGGTTGCCATTACAAAAGACCCCAGAGTGGGTGGAAGGCTTCAGTCACAGAAGTAGATTTTCTCCCAGTTCAGGAGGCTGGAAGTTCCAGATCAAGATGTTAGCAGGTTTGTTTTCTTCTGAGTACTCTCTCCTGGGCTTGCAGATAGCTGCCTTCTCCCTGTGTCTTCATGTAGCATTTTCTCTGTCTGTGTGCAAGTTCCTAATGTTTCTCCCTCCTCTAAGGAGGACAACCAGTCCTCCTGGATTAGCACCCCACGCCAATCCCTTACAACCTCATTTAACCTTAGTTATCTTTTTAAAGGTCTTATCTCCAATGTCACACTGGGACTTAAGGTTTCAACATCCGAATTTGAGGGAGACACAGTCCAGTCTATAACAGAAGTCCAAATTCTCTTATGTCAAAGATTGTTACCACAAATAGAAGACACCCCCCTGAGGAGCAAATCCATGCCATCAGTTACAGTGAGTATATGCCACTGAGTCCTGTAGTGTTGATAAGGCACAGAATACATTTTTTTTTGTGGTTTGCAACGATAACGACAAATTCCCCTCATTATTATTATTTCTGAGATCCTACTAACATAAGTTTATTTTTTAGGAAATGCAGATCACTGTTGTAAATAATTATTACTGTTTCTATGTGCAGACTAACCCCCAGAGCCATACCACCTGTGTGTGTGCCATTTTTTCTCCCTCCTGTCACCCTCTTTTTACCCCTGAAACTCCACCATCCTCTTGGGTATACAGTGTGAAATCTGACAGAGTAACAAATGTTAGAATTAAGTTTAACACTGTGGTTGTCATTCATCTATAAAAAGCCCACATTCCTAGTTAAAATTAAAGGCATATTTTTATGTAAGATTTTCATAGTGATTTTATATTTTTAAGAATTAAATATATTTCTTTATTAACTGCTGCCTTCAAGTATCCTGATAACTGGACTATACATCACATCAAAATGTAATGGTGATTTATTTACTTAATGGAATATTACTATTTAGAATAACAGATTTCTATCCTCACACCCATATCTTATATTCCCCTAATGTTTTCCCAGTTGAGTTTCCAATCCTAACTCCTAGACATCTTAACCTTAATCATGTTCATTTCAGTTCTGTGCCCTGAATACAAATAGCTCATTTTGCAACACAAGCATATAAATAATTTTACTTTTTTTTCCTTCTTTCTGACCAGGTTTCTTATTTGGCAAATCTACCTTCCACCTATAACCCTAGTTCAGAATCCTTTCCTATACAGTTGTTAGTTATAAACATACATTTTATGTTTTAGCCTGTGTAACACCACCACTTCGACACCTTTGAAGAAAGAAGGATCATCTAACTCAGGATTATTTTACCATTCTTTTTTTTTTTTTTTTTTTAGGACACAAAGTTTGCTTTAAATATTTTTTGGGGGGAAAGGACACCACACTTCTACTCAATTAAGAGAAACATTTTTACAGTCTTGAGGTCTTTTATTTTCTTTACATTTATCATGCCATGAATTCATAGGGAATGGGTTCCAGCAGTCCAGGCTCCTTTCCATTAGTTCTCACCAAGTGTGCTTCTCTGGGTGGGGCAGGCTGGCGCTTCAACTGAACCCAAGTACCTTTCTCTTTGGCTTCCTTCTTTTTCTGATCATTTTCCTTCACACGCTTCAGGAAGCTGTCTCGGCTCTTTGAGGGTTTAATATGCTCAATGCGTACATTAATTCTCTTGGCAAGAATCTTGCCCTTAACTTGTTTGTTTACAACAATGCCAACAGCATGCTGAGTAACATTGTAGACTCTTCCAGTTTTGCCATGGTAACATTTGTGGGGCATTCCTTTTTGAACAGTGCCCATTCCCTTGCTGTCCACAATATCACCTTTCTTATAGATTCGCACGTATGTGGCCAAAGGAACAACTCCATGTTTTCTAAAAGGTCTAGAGAACATATAGCGGGTACCTCTACTCTTTCCCTTTGTGTTGGTCATTTTGGCGAATTACTGGAAGATGGCGGTTCCAGCCGAAAGGAAGACTATTTTACCATTCTGATTTGCTCTGACTCTAGCTCTAATTCCACATCTCTTAAAATGACAATTTTTTTTTTTTATCTTTGCCTTTGCAGAAGAAAGTCTACCAATCCACTCTTCTAGGTATAAGGACCCAAAAGTCTATTCAAAAACCAGTTAAGATTGTTTTTATTGCTTATTCCTTTTCCTGAGGTGCTGTTATTCTACTGCCTTCAGAAATCAGAATGCTTCTCATCCCTTCTCTCTGCCACACAAGGTTTTCTTAGATGTTTAGGATTTGGGGCAATTTTACTTGCTGCTTCCTGCTACACCTGGTTTGCAAAAAGGGTTGGGAGGGAGATGAGAAGGGAGATCTGAAAGCAACAGTGTCCAGAAAGATGCTCCCAATTTGGGAATGTCCCTGCAATATGGCAGATATCCGGGAACATATGGATACTTCTGGGAAGTACCAAGTTACATTGTTAGGGATTTCAACCATTAAGTTCATGAGGACACTTTTACAATATGCAAGGAAAAAAAATGAGTTCCCATGTTATATCTATATATTTAAGGTGTGCTTATAAAGAGCTATATAACAAATGCTATTACACTCAGTGATTTAAAAATAAAATTGTATTCCATTAGAAAGTAACATCTACACACTTGACATTTGTATACATGAGAAGGATATATTATGTATTCAGGCAGCAGGCTACACTTTCTATGTATCTGAAGGGTTATGACCCCTACCAATAGTGATTTAGTGCCTCTCCTCACTCACACCCTCAGGAACGAAGACCACGACTCGGAAACCAATATGAGACATAAGAACTGAATTATCTTCTCCTCTTTGGCTGTGTAATTCATCTCTTAGGTCACTGAGTTTTGTGAAGCTTCACATTAAATAAGATAGTGTGTATAAGAGCCCTCCATTCACTGACAAACACGATATACATGCAAAGGATACTTAGCTCAAAGCCCAGAGAAAAAGGCCTGTATAAGGATTGCAGAGGATATGATCAAAAGGGCTACAAATCTCCGGGAGCCCCTTTGGAGGACCGCCCGTGTGGAAGTATCTTGTGGACAGCCTATCAGACGTTCTAGATTCCTCCTCCCTGGCCCGAACTCTCTTGCGGCTGAGATGCTAAGAACAGAGTGGGGCGGCCCCTCTCAACTAGTCCTTGCTTCCATATTTGATAACCTGCCACATTAAAGGCATTCTGCTGGGAGGAAGAATCTCTTTCCTCTACCCTTTTCTAAATCCTTGATTGTGACCCCTACAGCAAAGACTGAGTGTACAAATTTATTCCAAGTTCTACAGGACACAGGAACATGTATAAGGAAACAAAGATCCAAAGAAGCAGTTAAGCCTCAGTGTTTTTTCTGCCAGGCCTGATGAAGAGTGGAAGCGTGATGGGCGAGATCAAGTGTGATACACTGGGACAGACATATCAAGGCTTGTTCCTTCAAATTTTGCTTTGCGTCCCTTAGTCTTTGGAGACAAGAATGCTCCTTTACCTCTGGGTATAGAGAAGGCACCTCTCACCTGAAGGTTTGAAAATCTGCTTCAGAGGAAGGTCAGAAAATCCTTCCTGCATCTGCCGCTTCTCAAATTCCTTCACTTGAAATAGTCAATATGCCCTTTTACCACATTTTGAGAGACTGTATCCTAAACTCTGTCCCCTCCAAGGATCCCTCTTACCCTAGTTTCCCACTGAAACTCATTTTACCTACACGCAAACACAGCATAGTTGAACAGTTTAAATGTTTTCTTTGGAATATCATTGGAAGAAAGAAAGATTTTAGAACAAATTTGTTTGGGGTAGTTGGGAAACAAACAAAAGGCAGTTTTTCCAATGTATAGCATCATGCCACGCATTGGAATAAATGTATAAATTAAAATAAGGCCCCTCAGTGTTCAAAATAATATGTCTGAAATATACCAAACTCTTGACTATGTGATGTGGGAAACAAAGGCAGAAGGAGATGTAGACAATTCAATGTCCTTACAACCTGCCACCTATTGACAAATACTTGAGGCAGGCAGAGTAGAACGTTCTTCCAGGAAGCTCCCAGCTGTCTTAATGTTAATGCCTTGCTAGAGGGGGAAAATATCCACCTTATTTTGACAATAGCAAGGCCTTGGGTGTCCTGAGTCTTCTTTAGCATATGAAAATCCTTTTGGAACTTCCCTTACCTTTACTTCCCATAGTCCCAAAATATATAATCAGTTGCTCCTCACAATCCCTGGGCAGCAGCTCTTCCTGCCCACTGGTCCTGTCCCTATGCTTTAATAAAATTCCCTTTTTGCTCCAAAGACATCTCAAGAATTCTTTCTTGTTGGCCGTCGGCTCCAGAACCCACGAACACAACATCCCAAGAGCTACATCGAAAGGAAATTTAATATAGTCATTTAGTAACACAGTTCTGAGTGTACTCAAATATTAAATATGTATACTATTTAAACAAAATCAGATTATACATTGATAGATATGATTTGTGAAAGCATCATGGCTATAGGGTTTTCACTTCAGTAATTAAACCAAGTTAATGAAATAACCAACAAAGGTGTCATTTAGTGCCACTGTGATCAAGGGTGTGTCATGCTTTGTAGGACATGATTTGTCACCTGGGCACCTGTCTACTACCAAAGAGAGTGCAACCAAGTACACTGCCTCATTTATTGAGAACATTATGAAGCCATCCACTAATAATGATTTTTAGTCTTCGTTGATCTAGGCCAGATTTGAACTGCTGACCTGGAGGTGCAAGATTCCATATCTGGCCACTCATTACTTGTGATAATAGGGGCTGCAAATAGTCTTTTGAAAAAAACTACTTAGGGATATATATTGCTTCAGTGCCTTCAAAGGACTTCCTCTGTATATTTCAAAATGTCCCTTTCACTAATTTGCCTCAGTGATTTGCTTCCATTATTAATATTTAGAATTCTGAAAGATTGTTTTACGCAAAGAAGGGATTATAGGGTTGAATCAACCAAACCTGAGACATATAATCAGTATTCTTTAAATTTTCCTAAAGAATGATGGAAGAGAGTACATGAAAATGTATATTTCTAGTAGTCAGTCTTACACTTCAAAGCTACCAGATCTCTCTCAAATGCAGCAAACTAGAAACCAACTGAACAAAATATCTCATAAATCTTATGACACTGACAAATTAAAAATTAAGTATCTCACAAAATAGATCAGAAGCAAACGGTATGAATAGAGATGAAAAATCCATTTATAGCTTTTGCCCATCCAGTCTCTGCCTCCTCCACAGCAGATCCTCATAACTTAGAGAATATACATCACCCTGGAATAGTAATTAGATGTAAACTTCAAAGCAAGCTGAATAGCTGAACACCTTTGAGTAAGGGATTTCATAAATACACTATTAACATCATTATGATAATTTGTAAGATTCTTATGTAAAGATCTTTTCTCACACTTTGTAAATTATTTCCAGACCCTTCCCTATAGATATGTTATTACTTTTCTTACTACAGCATGACTTTCTGACAAGCCTAGCTGATACAAATTCCTATCCCGTAAGCCTCTGTGGTATGATGCAGGTTTCTCTAATATTCAGTTGTAGTGCATTTCCTATAAACCTATCACCCACACTCCAGTGTAAAATGAGTATCACATTTAAGTGACTCGGTTCTAAAAAAAGAAAAAATTCTTTACAGACATCTCTTTGAAACTTAAGGAGATCTAAGTTTCCAGTCCACAGCAATTCTTAAGTATTTTCTGATTCTAGAGCACCCAAGCTCCAGAAGCTTATCATCTGCCTAATAATACCATCTTTTTAAATTCAACTGATCTCATGCCTACCATCTTGTACTCTACCGCATGTTCCTTTCTGTACTCTGTGACCTTTCAGATAATGATCTGGCAAGTCACGTAAGCTGCATTTCAGTGCCCATCCTAGAAAGGCAGTTCCTCTCCTGCCCACCCCCGCCGCCTTTGTTTTTTAAGTAGAGAAGTAGCTTTTCTCTTTTTTCAGAAGGTGAGAATGCACAGGTGTGTACAAGGCTCGGCTAAAGGTTATGCTGAAGGCAGAAGAATAACTCCTATAACGTGTTGGGTTTTGGGTTTTGGTTTTTTTTTTGTCTCATACATGTGATTGAAACTCAGAGATGATATTTTTGTGTCCAACAGCAAATATAAGAAGTCCATATGGCTTATAGGTTTGTGAGTAAACTAGCCTTTTATGTTGTTTGGTTATATTACCTCCACAATAGAGTTTGCTTAAAAGAAAAATTTTAACGACACTCAAATGAGTGTTGAGAAATATAACTCAAATATAAACAATTATTGTGCTGTGCAGTGTGCTAAGTGCTTTACACACAAAGCTCATTTTATCCACAAAGTAACTGTCAAGTAATATTTTACCTCCAATTTTATAGATGAAGCCGGGGCTTGAATTAGTTAATAATCAGCTAATTGCTAGTAAGGAAATGAAATACTAGATTTAAAACCAGAGTTTGTCTCAAGAGCAAAATAAACACTGTTCTATCCTCCATGACCCCTATAGAAGAAGGAACCCATATACTTTCTATAATTAAATGATATTAATATAGGAAAGATGTTAGGGTTCAAAGTGACAGCCAAGAAAGAATTCTTGAGATGTCTTTTGTGAAAAAGGTGATTTTATTAAAGAATGGGGACAGGACCTGTGGACAGAAAGAGCTGCACTGGGGTCATGGGGAATGGCCCATTATATACCTTCAAGTTCGTAGGGGATTAGGGATAGTTTAAGTCTCCAAGGAATTTTGAAAGCAAGGCTTCCAGGACCCTGAGGGGGCTAGCTATTGTTGGGAAAAGGCCATTTATTCTTGTCTAATAAAACCTGAGTCATGAGATCCTTCAGACATACATCAGTTGGTCATATGCTTGGGGGATGACTGCCAACATATACCTTGGGGGGTAGAAATAAGTGAAGTTTCCAAAGGAATTTTTATATGTTCAAGTAGACTTACAGGATCCTTGGGGTTGGGCTAAGCTTGCCTTTTGCCCTTAGCAAAGTACTAACATTGAGGCAGCTGAGTTTCTAGAGGAAGGTCACTCTGCCTGTTTCAAAAAACTTGTCAATGGACTATAAGTAGTAAGGAGATTTAAGTTCTTCATTTGCCTTTGTTGCCCACATCATTCCTCCCCCTGAACAATTCTGACCCTTAAATCCTTAAGGTTGCTGAGGATGGAAGGTCTCATCTTCTGTAACTTCTTCCTGCTGAGTAGGAGCATAGAGAGGTTTCTCCCTATGGGTCAACATTGGTCATTTGGGGTCATACAGGATATGGCTGGTCAGCTCAGTCACCCATGGAATTACAGTGTAGGGTATGGACGCCAGTATTGGTATATCCAAAAACGGATGTTAGGTGGTCATACCAATGAAACACAGAATGTGTCCACCATCATTTTAAATTTGGAAGGTTGGCTGGGTTGGTAATGGTTTTAATAGCATCTTTGCATCCAAGCAAAACCCAGAACACCATGGCCTATCCAGCCTAGGGGACGCTATGGCCACAAGTTAGAGCCACATAGCCACTGGGTCCCATTAGATGACAGTCATCTAATTCTGGGCCTCCTTTAAGTGAGTCAAGATAGTGAGAGCTATTCAGTTTTGTAGGACCATCTTTTGAATTTGTGTAGTAAGAGGAGGTCTGTTGTCACTTTGTAGGGACCAAGAGAGTCCAAATCTGGGGACAATTTCTCTTAGCAAAGTTCTTGTCACCTCAGTGGCCTTCTTACCCAAATGAGTAGCCTGGTATAAACCTTGTACTTCCTTCCATTGGTTATTTTTGGGTATAAAGATTTTTCCATCATTATTAAAAAGCCAGTCCTGTGCATTTTTTTAATATCCTCATTCCTGGACTCTGTGAATTTCTTGGTCTGAATAGACTGGACTTATGGACTTTATTGGAGTTAAGGCTAATAAAAGACTTAATATTTGATTCTTTTATTCTGCTTTCTTGGCTACACAGTCTGACAAATGGTTCCCTGTAGAGTCTAAGGTCATACACTTCAGATGTCCTTCGAGGTGAATTACAGCTACCTCTTTGGGTAGGTGTACAGCCTCAAGGAGAGTCATGATTTCAGGCCCATATTTGATTGGGGAGTTATGGCTCGATAATAATCCTCTTCTTTCAAATTGCTCCATGGGCATGTAGGACTAGGAAGGCATATTTGGAGTCAGTATAAATATTAATTTTTAAGCTTTGACAATTGCCAAGCACAAGTGAGTGCTACAGCATACCCAGCTTTTCTTATTCCCTTTTCCATGAAACTATTGCCATCAGTAAACCAACTGTCATCTGTATTTTCAATAGGGGAATCTTTTAAATCTGGTTGACTAGAATAAACAGGACCATTAACATTATGCTCTACAGAAGTACGATGGTCAGGTCCAGGCATAAGGGTAGCTGGATTTAAAGTTTGACAGGTTTTAAGTATTATTTCAGGCATATGTATAAGCATATGCCTGGTATTTAATAGGTCGGCCTCCCATCATCCATCAGTGGCCTTTGGCCTCTAAGACACTCTGGACTTGATGTGAAATCATTACAGTCAGGGACTGTCCCACAGTGAGCTTTGAGGCTCCTTTTACCAGAAGGGCTGTTGTATACTTGGCTAAAGCCTTTGTTTGTAATTGTACCTCAACAGAGGGGGCTTCTAGAATAAATATGACTAAGGGAGGGGTAAAACCATCAAGAAGGCTTTGTTGAGGTCTAGCCTTAATATTCTGATTATGAGGAATCACTGGCAAGTGGAAGAAGACTTGTCTCAGGAGATAAGGGCATCGCCAAGTGCATTATCCAATCCAGTCATGAAGTGGGGTCATCCATTACCTCCACAAGTCCATAGTTAATCCCATGGAGTGGGATCTGACCTTCGAAGTGATTTTGTCATCCCAGCCACATAGACTTGGTCAAGGTGATAGCTGAGTTATACAATTGTTGGGGAATCAACCCTATTTTTCAGCTGTCCAAATAATCATATGCCCATGGGGTTCTGTTATTATCCCCACAGAATAATAAGAAGACTGTCTGTGAGCTATTGTGGCAATTTCTCTGAAGTTTACCTCAAGTTGTCTAACTTAGGTGAACAAATATTTAAAGACAATCAGACCTAGAATTTAACATCCACAAAGGTATGTTATTGAAACATAATTTTTCTCTCTAAAATCACCCTTATTTCCAGAGATAGCCAAATCAAGACTAATTTGTCTGCACAACAAGTCCAATTTTAACTAACTTGGCCAAATTATTTACATAAGCTCAGCAAGAATAGTGATTGATAATAGATATTTTTAGAATCTGCTTTGCTGCAACTTTTATAAGGAATCTCTAGGTTGAACTTTTAGTAGCCTCTCCAGGACAGAAGCCAAGTCAAGTACTTGACATCAGACATGCCTGTAATACCTATAGATATGGGTGGACTCCTCTTCGTGAGGTCTCCAAAGTATCCTGAGGTTCCTGCACCTCCTAGGAAGTGACATTCTTTACTCACCTGGTGAGGCTGCTGGGAACTCTGTAAGCAAGTTATCAGGCCAACAGTTCCAAGGAGCTTTATGGCTCTAGGTTTCAGAAAGTCAATCTTAGTTCCTTAAAGTTCTTTGGTTATATCTGAGTCTATGCAAGTCTCTCAAATACGACATTCCAGTCAAAGCCTCAGTAAAATAACCAGTGTTTCCAATGGTGTCCTTTTACAAGGAGTACTTATGCAAATGACTATGATTGCCATGGAAGAAAAAATACTTGAGACCTTTTGAATTCATACACAAACATACACACACACACCCACGTGTATGTATGTGTATATATGCATGTAACCATAATATATATACACATGTATATACATGTAACCAAAATATATATACACGTGTGTATATATGTATGTGTATATACACACATGTATATATATGTATATAATTACCTCTCCTTTCTAATTTCCGTACATTTTCCTATCATGAAAATGATTTTGTGAAGTGCATTATGTTTTCATAAAAGTATAAATTAAGGACAGAAGAAAGTATTAAATTTGAATTTCCTTGGTTTTAGTCCTGAGGTGATCCAAGCCATTAAAGCTATTTAAACACCTTTCCTTTGGTATTCAAGATTGCAGCATGCTGTCTTGAGGCAAATGTAATGCTAAAAAATAAGACTTTAGTGATAAAAAAAAAAAAAAGAGGAACAAAGACTGAGCTACTCTTGTCAGTGTCAGTAGGTAAAGAGCGCTAATCTGTCTTCATTATTGTTATGCATGCTGTAATGCCAGGTGGGAGCATGTGTAGCATCTTTTACCATTATCCAAGAGCTAAGTACCATGAAGAAACTTAAAGGCAGAATTATCTTTGATCAACAAAAATGTGGCAATCATTTCAGTCTGAAATTGCCTTCAGGGGATTTTGACATCTTTCTGCGAAGATGCCAAGACCTCTCACTTTCCCACATTGTCATTATTTAGATTGTAAAGTTCGTTAGATTTTTATTCTTAGCACAAGCTGCTTCTCAGGGAGAGAAAAAAAAAAAATCTCCAAAACAATAAAACACCTTTATCAGATTTTTTTGGTAATCCCCCTAAAGACATAAAAATTAACCTAAGAGGAAAAAAGAATCACAAGATTAAAAAAAATGCAAGAACGGTCAGTCAGAATTAAATCATTATTAAATCTTTTTGAACAGTTTCATTTCTGACCTGTAGATTCTTGACTCCTCTAAAAGATAATTTTCATTTACTTTTGAAATCTTGCACATGACCCAGATTTGCTAAACCCCAACTAATCAAAATTGGCCCCATGCAGAGTTGTTAAATAAATGACATTTGCTTTGGGGTTCTTTTTAGTGCCCTTTCCCACTGCCTGTAGGACATTCTTGAAATAACTCATCATATCCAAAAACCAACCTATGCCTCTTTCCTCACACCCAAGCCCCACTCCACTCCTAGACCACCACTTGCTACTTTTTGAGTGTTCCCCATGTTAGTAAGTGGACTCATCATTTGCCGAGTTATTAAAAAAGATATGCACTCATCCTTGATTCCATATCAATCTTCACATTGCTAATTCTACCTTCTAAATATTTCTTGAATTTGTCCCTTTTACTCCATTCTCAAGTAAACTTTCCACTATCTCATGTCCCTCTTAATCTGTTCTCCACCAGATAATTATGCTGACCCAGTTAAATGAAATCTGGTTCTCTCACTCTTTTGTTTCAACTCTTCAAGGTATAGAATAAAAGCCACATTCTTTTAGGTCACAAGACTCCCTGTAATCCTGACCCTGCTTACATCTTCAGTCCTTTTTTAGCTCTCAATTCTTTTCTCAGTTACTTCCAAATCCGATCAGTGACTAAATATAATTAACAATTAAAAAATTAGAAATATACGTAACAAGTCTGGTAACCTAAGAAGAGTCACTATGGTTTTAAGGTGCATTATATGAAGAGATTTAGGGAGATAAAGTTAGACTAGTAAATTGTGATTATTCATGGAGAGACCTAATGACATACTAAGGGATATGGATTTGATTTATTCTGAAGGAAATGGGAAGCCAAGGGGAGACATGATCAGTGTGATAGTTTAGGATAATAAAGGTTAGAACGATAGATAAAATTGGGTGGAGTGTGCAGGGCTGGATTGGGAAACCAGTAAGGAAGCTATTAAAGTGGACTAGAAAAACTTCCATTATGGTAGTGGCTGTAAAAATGGTAAGAAGAAATCAAAGGGAGAATTATAACGAAGGAAAATTGATAGTTCTTAGCAACTGATTGCCTGAGGGAGACAAAAGGAGAGAGAAGAGTCAAAGGTAACTGAGGATTTGAGCATAATGAGTAGGAGGACGATGGCACCATCAACACCTAAGACGTACTGGAGGAAGAACACACTATGTCCAGCTCCAGCCATATTGGGTTTGAGCAGTATTGTGACATGCCATTCATGTAATGTTCAGAGAAGAAAACTAAAAACTTCAAACTCTCTTCTATTCTGAGTCACAGATTTTCATTGATTATTTTTTTAAACACCGCTTCCCTTGGTCCTAGTATGGGGAAAACAAAATGACATAGCCTAGACATTTATAATTCTGTAAGGGACTATTCAAATCCTAGTTGGTATAGCACAAAGCAGGACTGGTTACATAATTTACAGGGCTCGGTGCAAAATGAAAATTTGGGGTCCCTGGTTTAAATATTAAGGATTTAAAGACTATAACATTAGCAGACCAAGTCCTGGGTCCTTCTAAGCACTGAGTTCTGTGCAACTACAGAGATTTCACACCTGTGAGGTCAGCCTGTGCTGGGATGGAGTGTTCTACCTCTCTTATTTTCATGATTGCTAGAAGAGAAGATTTTAAGTGTCCATCTACATCCTCTTGCATATCTCAAGATGCCCTTTTAATTCTGATGAGGCACAA
Source organism: Callorhinus ursinus (assembly GCF_003265705.2). Taxonomy (NCBI): domain Eukaryota; kingdom Metazoa; phylum Chordata; class Mammalia; order Carnivora; family Otariidae; genus Callorhinus; species Callorhinus ursinus. The sequence continues at coordinate 22,998,438 of NW_027397063.1, forward strand.
TCAGCTCTACTCATATTGTGTTTGATATAACTGTAGTTAGTCAAAGTAAACCTTCTTTGAGAGAACTCTTGACACATTTACTATCTGTCAAAGACACAGATATTATGGGGAAAAAATGGAGAAGAAAAAGAAGTGGTTGAGAAAAGTAAAGCAAAAAGATCTCATTTTTTGCTATATTTCTTCTTGTTATTAAATTAAATATTTAATATTATTTTATTTTTTAATAAGCATTAGCTAGGTATAGTTTCTAAACCCTTTACAAATGTTAACTGGTGGTTCAGAACAAATCTAAGAAGTAGATCTATTATCCCCATTCTATAGGTGAGGAATGCAAGGCACATAGAGGTTGAGGATTTGCCCAGCATTATACAGCAAGAAGTGGCAGAGACAAAATTTAAAGTAGGGCCCTCTGGCTCCAGAATTCATGTTCTTACATTAATATACTGTGCTATTACCTCAATATGCTACCACTTCCCCACAAACTAAAACAGGGGTAGAATAAGATGTTACTTATTTTTAAAATTCCAGGGGAAATGGTTATTTGATATAAAAATATTTTTCAAAAAAAATTGTCCTAAGTAGAATGAACAAAAATCATGAAACATTATTGATAGTACCCAAGAGAGAAATAGTGGAACTTTAGGTAAATTTTGAATAGAGCATTTGAGGTAAGTTAGCATTACAAACATACACTACCTTTCATTTAAATTCCTACAATTATCTACAACTAGAATTTAAGTTAGTAACTTGTCATCTAATGTATAAAGTATGATATTAAATGTCTACTTTGAGGGGGAGAGGAAGGAGGGGTTTCTTTTGAATTTTTTAATTGACTGCTTGGTATCTTGCGATCTCCTTGCCTCATGCCTAATACAGTGAAAAGTTAAAGAACTTTTGTTTTATTATTTGGCATTCTGTACTATAATATAAAACCATTAAACCCGAGACCTTGGATGTTTCAAGAATTTGGAAGCATCTGGCAGGGAGATGCTGATAGAGAAGTCTGACTGGGAACAGACACAAGTTGGTGTGCATCAGGCTCCTAGAGAATAGTCTAATTTTAGTTATTTGGAGAAATCAAAATGTGCATGCTAACTTTCTGACATATGAAAGAAAAAGCAATAACTTAATACTAACATCTAATCTAATTCATTATCTTCAGACTTGTTAAAATCAAGATGATCATAAAATTTATTTTCTAAAACATGGAGCTGTTACAGGAATTTTCCTTTAGTTCCCTCAGTTCTTGGTCATGCTGTTTCAAAGAATGAAGAGATAGACCAGACGAGTGGTGGGCAGCAGAGCAAAGTTTATTGAGCGATAGTAAAATGATTGTACAAAGCTCCTGAAGACAGAGGGGAAAGGGAAAGTGTTGCCATAGGAGTTTCCAAGTCTAGGGGTCTTTATGGGCTGGTTGGCAGGCTGTTTCAATCTGACGAACCCTCCCTGAGCCTGTCATCCAATCAGGGTTTTGTCATCTATCTATCACCCAGGAAAGGGTGGAAGGCTCCTTCCAGGGTGGTGTAATATCCTTTTAAAGTGGTTTCCTCTTGGGGGTGGGGGGAGCTGGGGCGCCCTTGTCCTTGCCTGCCTCTCTTCCAACTTTCCTTCATCAGAACAGCTTTTGAAAGTAAAAGTGAGCATTATTAAAAATTATTCTGGGATAACAGGTATATGCCAGCATAGTCCCAGGCAAAGCAGGGTATACAGTCACTTGATTTATAACCAATCCAACCTACCCATCTTCACCTTAGCCAATTGTACATAAACTGATTTCCAAAAAATGAAAGCTCATTAAACTCACTCCAAGCTGGTAACATTAGCTAACTGGCCCAGGTATAACCGTATGCATTTGGTTCATTTTCTGTGACTCAACACATGCGTGCGCAAATGTTTTTCAGCTCATCCACTTTTACTTCTCAGATATAGGTCAATAGGAAATAGAAGTTTTGAAAACTGAAATTTCTAGCTTCTCATGCTTATACCAATTTTGAAAGATATGAAAGAAAGATGAGGGAGGGAGAGGGGGAAGAAAAAAGGGAAATAGAGGTCAACTGGCTATTTGGACAGTTGACTGCCAATTTTAGTATTAATACCTGTGAAATCTGGTCCAGTGATTTGATTTTTATCAATAAGCCCAGGTCTGATGAGGCTTAGAATTAAGAAACAGTCATCAAATTTAAAGGAATACCTATATATCAACCATATGTGAAGGTATACTCTAGACGGATATTTATAGATTTAACATTTTTGTTTTGGGCTGCTTGTATGAGACCCAAGACTCTAGGACATATATGCATTTGTGATCTTGCTGATCCACCGATTTTATTTATAAACTGAGCATGGAAATAAACCACTTATCTAGCAAGTGATCCTAGTTGACCATGGTCATCACATCCACACCTCAAAATTGGTGCTAGTGTTCTTCATTCACCATTAGCAAGTATTTTATTGGAAGATTATATGCTAGAATAATGTCCAATAATTCAATGGCTTGATGTTCTCTATAATGAAAAAAAAAACAAAAAACAAACAACAACAATAAAAACAACTCCCTTTTCCAAGAATCAAGGTCAACTGTGTGCACAAGCAAATCCCTACTAGTGGGTCAATCCATTTAAATCCAAAAATACAAGTCGTACGACTCTTTTGGAGAAACTAGAATTTGGACAGGGAAAGTTGGATGTTCTCACAGGATAGCATGAAGTTATGTGAATTGACGGATTGCCATAGATTTTTAGGTAGAACAATTCCTGGATGTGAGAATAAGGATTCATGTCACTTTAGTTATCTAATACTTTGTAACTAGCTACTCCAAAATTTAGTGGCTTAATACAACATTTTTTGTTTTCTTCATGATTCTATGGTTGGCCAGACCCAGCTCAATGGTTCTTCTCTCCATGTGTTATCAGCTAGGTTATTAAGGCCTTCATCTGGGCACTAATATTAATATTAATGCCTTCAGCTAGGGCTGGATGTCCAAGAAACCTCATTCCTAGATCTGCCAGTTAATACTGGCTATCACCTGGGTTACATGTTTGGCCTCCATGTAGCCTTTCTCTCTCCAGTGGTCTATACCTGCCTCCTCGGAACGTAGCAGTTGGGTTCCAACAGAATGAAAGCAGAAGCAAGCAGGCCTCTTTAAGCCTGGATTCAGAACTAGAACAGTATCACTTTCACCATTTCCTATGGGTCAAAGCATGTCATGGGACCAGTCCAGACTCCAGTGGAGTGGAAACAGTTTTCACCATTTAGTGCAAGAGAGGCACTTGCATATAGGAATGGATTTTGGACAGCTGCCTTTGCAGATAATCTACCACTCATGTGGTACCTGCTTCTGATGCGAAGTAGTCACTGAGAAACAAAGCTATCCACCCACCGGTATTGAAATCAGGGAGGCAAAAAAAGTACTGGATGCTTAATAAAATTTTCTTCCTAGTAATCATGATATAAATTGTTCCATAAGTTACTCCACACTGTCTTCCCTTAAGCTTTAAGTAAGTCTTCAAGTCACCAGGTTAGTTTGGTATTTTTAGGCATTTTCCCAACTTCTCATTTCTTGAAAAATGTCTGCTCTGGGAAAATTTTTTTTGCTAAGGTGCAAAAGCAAAATAATGTGCAACCTTTCTCCATCTAGTAGAGAGTTAACTAAGAAAAACAGGTGTAAATAATGTTTATCCAAACAAGAAATTAGTTAAAATATCATTAAGTTCAATCTATATGGATACATCTCTCCTAACAAAATTATATATAGCCAATAACCATTAACTATCATCTGAAATCATTCCTGCCTCATACAAAATTCTAATCAAACAGGTCTTAGTTCTGAAGAGTTCTTAATGGAAATATTTAGTATCTCAAGCATATTCTACTTTTAAAAATAAAATTCAGAAAATAAAACTCATGAAGATGTTTCTTATTCTCCAGTATTGTATTACTTGAAAAGAATGTCTTCCTCCTTTTTTTCTCCAGGAAGTATAGCAAGCCTAGAATCACTCAGCAACAAATTCTGAAGACATACTATCTGAGAGGAGAAAGAAAGAAATTCCTCGTCTCCAAATGGCAAAGTCCACTCACACAACGGGGTGGAAGACATCATCATCCATAGGAAAATTCTGATTGACCTGATCTGACCAGGCAGAGAAAATTTATGGCTTATGTTTTATTTGGCCCCACCCCCCTTCACAACACATCTAATGTCTGTTTATCTGGACAATTTTAGGCTTCTTAAATATAAGAGGTGGTTAGAAGACACGATACATAAACTTTTACAAATAAGGATCAACCTGATTCTTAAATTATAAATATATACACACCTATACACACACACACACACGCACACACGTGCGTATATATATATGTATATAGGTTTCTAAATACTATTACAGACATAGGGGAAAAACTTTCAAAAGTTGTGTGCATCTAATAAAAGTAATTTGAAAACTAATCATGGAATATTTCAGATTCTAAAGGCAAAAATTAGGTATACTTTTAAAATGATTTTGTCAGAATGGAACAATAAGTTTCATTAAAATTAGGGGAAAAAAATAAATTTGTCAACTGTGGTAGGCAGAAAAGTGCCCTGTCCACCCAAAGATATTCATGCCTTAATTCCTGGAACCTTTGGACATGTTATCTTACACAGTAAGACAGACTTTGGAAAAGGTGATTAAAGTTAAGAAACATGTCCTTTCGAACAAGATTGTCTTGGATTATCTGGGTGGGCCCAATTTAATTACATGTGTCCTTAAAATTGGAGGACCATTCCAAGCTGTGGTCAGAGAAGAAGATATGACTATGGAAGAAGAGTCAGAAACACGCAATATGAAATGATCCAACCTGCCATTCCTGGCTTTGAAGATGGAAGACAAGGGACACCATCTACGCAATGTGGATAGCCCAGAAGCTGAAATGGTCAGTTACATGGATTCCCCCTGTGACTCTCCAGAATGGAACAAAGCCCTGTCAACATACTGATTTTAGCCCATATTGGACTTCTGACCTACAAAACTGGAAGATAATAAATTTGTAATTCTTATCCCATTAAATTTCAAGCATTTTTTATTTCAATTATGTACTTATATAAAATGTTACTACCACCCAAACCTAAAAATACATAAAATATTTAGGCAATACCAACATTCAAACTATTCTTATATATTCTAATCCATTACCTATGTTGAAAATTAATCTGTTGATAAATTAACATTGCTTAAATAAGTTCAATCTGTATTTAAACTGCATGTGCTCATAGATATGCTAATACATTTAATTGTATTGTTTCAAAGAATAGTTGATATATAATTTTTTCTTCCAGAGATGATATGGCAGATGCTGTCATTACTTAATATTTATATTTACCTCTATCTTTTCCAGACAGACTCCAATTCAAAGCAGGTAGAACCCTTTACAATTTCAGATGATGATTCATAATAGGACTAAAACTACCATTACTATGGCCCTATCCACCCTGCCTGTAGTGAGGCCTAGGGTTGGCCATATGGCAAAGGAGACTAAACAAAAAATCTCTTTGGGGACTTTCATTTCCACAAGAAGAGTTTTGCATCTTACCTTTGTCCTTAGATGAAATTTTGATGTCATGAGTCACAGTAGATATTGTGTAGCTAAAAGGTAATAGAAAAGCACAAATACAAAAAGCCTACATGACAATGGTAGATAGAATAAAAAAACCTGCTTTGAACAGCCTTTCTTGGTCTTAGTTTTGAATACCTAAAAGATTTTTTATCACATAAGCTACAATTACCTGATTTTCTGCTACTTGCAGCCAAACATATGTTAACATGTATAAGTGAGGAGACATTTCTTTAGACACCAAAATATATACAAGTAGTCATAAACAAAGCTTTAAATTAAATATTCTTATCTGGGGTTATATCTGCAATGGAATCTAAGGTTTTGAAAATTAAAAATAAATAGGGGCGCTTGGGTGGCTCAGCTGGTTAAGCATCTGCCTTCAGCTCAGGTCACGATCTCAGGTCCTGAGATCAAGCCCCACATCAGGCTCCCTGCTCGGTGGAGAGTCTGCTTCTCCTTCTCCCTCTGCCTCTCCCCCTGCTCATGTTTTTCTTCCCTTGCTCAAATTAATAAAGAATCTTAAAAAAATAAAAGTGATAAATAAAGAGGCAGGTCAGGGCTTTGGTAAACATTTGGAATTCTCAAAAGTTGTCCTCCATTACAAGAGTGTTTGGGGCAAATCCACTTTATGAATTTGCTGTAACTTTTGTAGAGGATTCAGTATTACTTATTCATGGGCTACTGGTTAGTATGAGTTGATAAATGCAGCCATGCAAAGAAAAATACTCTTCAAAACTGCTCTGTTCAGTTCTTTGAATGAAGACATTTGCGAGACAGACATCTGACAAAAGTCCCCAGCCTGATGCTGTGTATACATAGTCGGTGCTACTACATACGGTCATTGGCAGTCCTCCCCAACACTGGCCATCATGATGCCTCAGTCTCCCTAACTCTTACACCACATCGAAATCCTTTTCTAGAAGGGAAAAAAAAAATCTGTTTGGGTGGAACTGTAGTCTCTTAAGACAAGCACAAGTTTAAAGCAACTTCATATTTAAGAGGAGTTTCTGTAAAAAACAAGTTTGTATGAGAGCTTTCAGCAAAAGAGCAAAATAGGTTGAGTAACGTTTTTTTGCTCCTCCTTTTTAGATCTATTCATTTCTTTTTTTCTCTATTCTTTCTTCTTCTTCTTCTTTTTTTTTTTTTTTTTCCTTTTTAACTCCAGTCTCTTTTCTCCTTCCTCCAACTTTTGGCACTGTTTTCTCTGTCAAAGATGTCAATAACCCTCCTTCCCTTCCCCCAAATGCATATTGGTCCCCTCATTTCTGCAACTGATATCATTTAAGAAGAAAATAATTTAAATTCATTCACATTAAAGAATGACTGGCTGATAGGCTCAACTACCCCCATAATTATTTTTATTTTAAAACAAGGAGATTATTAACCTAAATTACGCTCATTAAAACAGCAGCTGGTACCTAGGACTAAGTTTGCATCCACGCTCTGATGCTGTGTGTGTGTGTGAAACTGACCATGGCACCCATTCACATCAGGATGCACCTTGATCTTCTAAAAGTTTAAATTAGAAAATTGTTACAGCTTCTTAAAAAATAAAAAGTCAACACCCTATGATATATATATATATATATATATATTTTTTTTTTTTTTTTTAACATAGGGGAAGATGATGATTTCGAGTTAGGGGATCTACATGGTATAGTTTTTCTGGGGCATGCATATGAATCATCTGACAAACTGGTTCTATACATTCTCTCAACTTTGACCAAAAAGATAGTAATATTAAGAAAATAAAAATATAAGAATATAGTTTTAAACAGGAAAGAAAATTCTCATCCCCAACATTTTCTTCTTGGTAATTAACTGACCCAAAGAGTTTTTCCAGGTACTGCCACACTGAGAATGAAAAAAAAAGATTTATGTGGGGGATGATATGTGATTGTTGGATTCATTTACTCGTTAAGGACAAACTCCAGCCCTGTCAGAGCCAATGACAGGTGTGAAAGACGACAGCTGTAGAAACAACTGCTTCAGGAAGTCCCACACCTGCACATAGAAAACTTGGAACTTTCCCTATAATCTATGGTGTTCTTTTGAAATTTGACTTGCTACTGCGTCCTAAGTAAACAATGACACTGATTAAGGCTAGCATGCCTCCTTCGAACAAACTCAACTCCAGTTATAAAAAGGCAATATATATATATATACACATACTGTCTAGATTCTAATTGGCTAGATTTGCTATCCTTCTGTTTGTGATGTAAGGTTACCAGATGAAGAAAAGCAGCAGTAAATTCTAGTTATGGCTCAGGAAATTGCTGTGGCACTTAGTTTTAAATGCAAGTCAAAGTGAAATGCTATTAATAAAAAGGCTCAGGGCACCTGGGTGGCTCAGTTGTTAAGCGGCTGCCTTCAGTTCGGGTCATGATCCCAGGGTCCTGGGATCGAGCCCCGCATCGGGCTCCCTCCTCTGCGGGAAGCCTGCTTCTCCCTCTCCCACTCCCCCTGCTTGTGTTCCCTCTCTCACTGTCTCTCTGTCAAATAAATAAAATCTTAAAAATAAATAAATAAATAATAAAAAGGCTCATGACACGGAAGGTTTATTTTAGAGTGGTATAATGCAATTGAGAGTGCTGGAATTCCAGGGTGGGATGTTAGACTATTTACAAAGTAGGAAGTGACTTACATTAGGGAAGCCTTGACCATAATTGAAATTAGCAAGGATGTATGGAGTCTACTGTTTTTATATGTACTATGTCTCCCTCAGGATGCTTACTACTAAACAGCTGAGGAAAAAGTTTTAAATATCCTTTAATTTAGGATAGGTAGCTTAGAGGCATAGGAGATTTAAATTTAATCAGAAACCAGTGAATGGGGGCACCTGAGTGGCTCAGTAGGTTAAGCATCTATCTTTGGCTCAGGTCATGATTCCAGGGTCCTGGGATAGAGTCCCATATAGGGCTCTCTGCTCAGCAGGGAGCCTGTTTCTCCCTCTCCCCCTAACTCCATCTCCTTTTCCCTGCTGCTTAACCCCCCTCTCTGCTTGTGCTCTCTCTGTCAAATAAATAACATCTTAAAAAAAGGAAAGAAAGAAAAGAAAGAGAAAGAAACCAATGAATAGCAAGAGTTGTACTGTGTTAATACATTTTTATGGCATGGGACAAGTAGTTTGGAGCCACATTAGTCTTCCCTAAAACAGAACAATTGACCCTTAACTTTGCAAAGATTTCTGGTATGGGTTCCAAATTCTTCAAACCTCCTTTGGACATATCCCATGGCATATCTTCATGCTGTATATTTTAAGTCTAGGTTTTCAAGCATTTTCCTAAGATCTCATTTGCATGACATACATTGACTCACCCAAAATTTCAATCCAATTCTTATTGCACTCAAGATCTTGTTCCAATTCTTTGTAGTGTAAAATTTAAGATTACCCATTCATTTCAAAAAAAAATTGGAAGATATTTGTGTTAGATAATGAATACCTGATATCCACAGGGGGATATAAATGGGGGAAAAAAGACAAAATACAAAAACAGGAGCATTCTAATTTTTATACAAAATTAATTTCTTGGTTTGGCTCTTTGACATCTATTTGTAAGACATAGTTTTGCAACAGACAGCCCCATGTTACAAACCATGTTGAATAAATAATGTGGGTAAAAATGGGAGGTTTGTCTCTTATATGCACTCAACAGAACCCAGTGGATAGATTTCAAATTTCCAGTGAATTCATCAGGTTCCTTTGGGCATGTTGGTAGGCACTGGCTTTTTTTTGTTGCAGAGAAGACCTCTTGCCATTTGCTTCCTGTAAGACTCCTCTGCATGTCACCATGTCTCTCACCATGCTGTGATTTTTCTGCTGGGCTTCAGCATGCCCTCCACTTTCTGCTTACTCACAACACTGAACATACCCAGGGTAGCTAGCCCAGAGGAAACTCAGTCTTCTCTTCTTTGTTCACCACGACCTGGTTGTGTTTCAGGAGTTTTATTCATTGTACTGGCAGCCAATCATGAAGCATTTGAAGGAAATGAATAATGGACATTATAAAATTGCAAGCAGCTTGGGGCGCCTGGGTGCCTCAGACCATTAAGCGTCTGCCTTTGGCTCAGGTCATGATCCCAGAGTCCTGGAATTGAGCTCCACATCAGGCTCCCTGCTGAGCAGGGAGCCTGCTTCTCCCTCTCCCTCTGCCTGCCGCTCCCCCTGCTTGTACTCTCTCTCTGTCAAATAAAAAATAAAAAATCTTTAAAAAAATAAAATAAAATTGCAAGCAGCTAGTATGATTGGTCTAAAATACAGGCATTGACACTGGCCATTATTTTTGATCTTCAAAGCAACACTATTTCTATCCCCATTTCATGATGTGAAAAGGGAAATAAATGCAGGAAAGAAACCAGACCTACCTATGGTTACAAAGTAAACGGCAGTCAGGAAAGCACAGGTCTTTTCTATCTTGGTAAAATGCTCTTTCTAGCATGTGACATTGCCCATCAGAAGCAGTCAATACTCGATCTTTAGACAGTGTTAAACTTATAGCATTTATCTGACCCTACGCATTAGTTGATAATTTCACGCATATCTTTCTCAGTACACTTTATGGGAGAAGTTACTTGCCAGCGCACAGTGGTTTCTGGCTTCTTTTCACACTGGCTTCTGAACACAATTACAGCCTAAAGACTGACAAGTTTTCCAGTACTGGTATTTTTTTCCAAAATGAGTTCTACAGATCCTTTTTATGCATGGCTGAATGAAAGGAAATGGAAATAGGAGATCACCATTCTTCATTCTCTTGTTCAATTTCAGGTCAGTATTTTCTGAGAGCCTACTATGTGTTACACTCCGGGATATTCATAAAATAGATATAATTTTAAGCTATGACTACTATAGAAAATACTTGATACCCCACCAACTCTGGTTGGCCTCAAACACCCTTCTACCTAGCCTTAGGGTTTTGCTATCTTTTTCCAAAAGGGAAGCTTGCTTAACATGTGCTGGGGCTCAGGTTTACTGATGTTAAATGCTTTGTAAATCCAATAAATATAGTTCAGAAGTTTTGACGTTGATCTTTTTATTCTTCTTATCTGGAAAGCTGCAGAGATCAGGAGCACTATGGCACATGGGGTCGAAAGCACATTGCCTATCAGTTCCTGCATGTTTGAAGATGCAGTGTGTGGCAAAAAAAAAAAAAAAAAAAAAAAATTAAAAATTAAAAAAAAATAAAAAGCTGGCTCAAGCATTGCCAGTAGAATATAGACACAGGAGTCTTATGCCATGAGAATCAGCTTTTTGACCCAATTATCTTGACAGTCTTGATAAAACAGATAGGACCACATGCTTCTATGTTAAGGAAAAACTGTGCAATCTTTTAGTAATGCCTTTAAGGATTATGATATATTGTTTTATATTTTAGGAAGCTAACTAATAATAGTGTAGAGGATAAATTGGCTAAAATAGAAATAATGAGTTAAGTTAGGATACTGTTGCGATAATCCAAACAAAAGAAAAATAAGACCTAGAAGTCTATAGAGGCATTGAGACACTGAGCAGCTTTTAAAAAGAAAAAAGAAAAAAAAAAAAAAAAGAATTCAGCAGAAGTTTTAGACACAGTAAAAGGTTAAAATTTGGGAAAATATTTCAAGATTTCTCATTGAGAGTCTTAACGAAAAATGATGTTCTTAGCATAGATAACAAATATATGAAGATCAGTTTGGAAAGAAGATATGTTTAGCTTCCAGAAAGATTAGATTGGGGTCACCTTGAAACATCTATATGAGGGAGTAGTGCTCCAGAAGGAACAGGGATAATGATTTGGGGGTCAACAAAGTTTCAACTAAATGAAAGTCATGGGCACACAGAGGGATAAGGGAAGATGATGGGCTGAGATTGGAAACCTAAAGAAATAACACTGGCAGAAGGAAGGCAGAGCCACTGGAGGATTTATGGAAACATTCTGATTGGCTTGGAAAAGAAGGAGAGTGAGAGAAAAAGAGCTGAAAAGAGATTTTTTTTTTTTTTAATGTCAAACGCTGCCAAATTCATTTAAAGAAAAAAAAAATCACTAAAAAGCAGACTTCGAATTTTAAAACACTTAAAACTTAAAGACAGTTTAGAGTAATGGAAACACAATTCAGATTTCAGGGCACTGGGGAATGGAAGAAGGAAGTGGAAACCACCTGTAGGAAACTAATCTTTTAGGAAGCTAACCCCAAAGGCAACACAGGAATGAATATTTATTGCTATGAAATAAAGATTATTTGAATTGAAGAGTAAAAGATAAAATACAAAAATAAAAGCCATAGTAGTTATCAAATACTCTGATTTTTTTACTCTATATGTTCTAAACATGTTATAAAATTAGTAGAGACTAGTTTTATAAAAGAAACTCCTACTTTGCAGAGGAAAATCTACACCTTGCTAAGATATTTCGCCTGTCAGTTTTGAAGATTAAACCTGCAGAATTACTCAGGACAAGGGGGCAAATATAAACTAAAAATCACTCCAAATTTTATTTCTATAGTTTTTAGAAAAGCAGCAAATACCAGGATACTGACACTCCAAAGTGAAGGTAGGTAGATAAAGCTATCAAAACAATAATAGTTAAAATTGTTGAAATAAAGTAAAATTTAAATAGACATTGTTATGGCAAGATCTCCAGAGTCTATGTGGTTAGCTTAGGAGGTATTTCTAGTTCTCGGTTTAATTAGATCAGTGTAAAATGTCATGGTCAGTACATCAAATATTACTTGGGATAAAATGAATTTCTATGGGTCTCTAAGAACAACTTGCACTTGTGGTTTTAACATTCACTATTATTTTAACAAGCAAAATAATATTTGTATTTTATATATCTATACATACAGCCATAAATTTTGTAGTTGTCTGACTACCCTTTACTTTGCTTCTTTCCAAGGTAATAAATTTCACTCTAGACATATGGTCTCCAGCTAGAGAAAACTCTCCACACTTCCTTGTGGCCAGGTGGGGCCACTTGACTTCATTTTCCCAATTACAGTGAAAAATTTTAAAATTGTTTTCTATTCCTTTGCATTCTTTTCCATTGCCACAAGATAGAATAGTGATGGGCTTAGGACACATTTTTTGTCGTGTTTTGCTTTTGAGGTGTATTTTCCATAGTATAAAATGCGTATTTTCAGTGGATAATTTTGACTAACTATATATATCTGTCATTCAAATTAACATATAGAATATTATTTCTAGTTTCCACATGTCCCGTTTCCATTCATGTTGTTGCATGTACTGATACTTCATTAATTGTCGTTGCTGAGTAGTAATCTTTTTTGTGACTATCCTATAATATATTAATCCACAATATTTTCCTCCATTCTCCTATTGATGGCAATGTGGGCTGTTTTCAGTTTGCAGCTACTATGAAAAGAGCTGTTATGGATACTCTTTTTAAAATCTTTGTGTGAACATATGTTTTCACTTTCTTCAAGTAAAACCTAGAATGGAGTTACTACTGGGCTATAGAGAAAGTGTATGTTTAACTTTTATTATAGAAACTTCCAGAACAATTTCTAGAGTGGTTGTACTATTTTATATTCCCACTAGTAATATAATTGGACCAGATTTTTACCATGCAGATGAAGATAATGCCCTAAGGGATGGGGAAGCAACTATATGGGAGAAAACTTGGTCCCTGAACAGAGCAATGATTGCTACTATCTTTGATAACTTACCTCCTTTCTATTCCATTAGAGTGAGATAAACAGTGACATATCAAGGAGAATAACAATGGGTTTAGTCTCTCCAGTGCGGGCACCAAGGGGGGTACCTTTTTTGCAGGGAACTTATAAATAAATTTGACTAAAATCCAACCTGATTTTTTGGTTATCCTATGTTTAATTTCTCAAAAAATATCAGTGATAACATTTTCCTCCATACCAGGCAGACCACTAATATGCTCTGCCCTTGGTGTGCCACTAAAATAAATGACTATCATGCCCAAGCCAGTCTACACTTTTAAAAATACTTATCTATTCTTGATCTTTTTCTTGAAAATACCTAGATTTAAGATGTACATCCTCAGATTACTTTCTTAAAACCATACAAATATTGTACCAACATTTAATGTTACTAATTAAAAAAATCAAAATTTAGAGTATATTCTTAAACATTTAAATTGTGAACTGCAACTTAAATAGTCTATCACCTACTTTTTATATTATAGATCCAGAATAGGTTTTATAGAATGAACACCTTTATAGGAATTTAGAGATACCTTATTAAAAATAACAAGACCTGTATTGCATAGAAGTATTTTGTCTGACATCCTTAAGCAGTGGAGCCCACCCAGCTACCCTTGCAGAGAGCCATTTCAGGGCTCATACAGTATGTAACCTCTCGGTAAGTCCTCTCTCAACCTGACTGAAGAAAGTGAAGTCAACACCCAAATCAAACATCATTCATAGCACTTTGCTTTCTTGAACAAGGACCTGGATGCTTGGCCTCCTTTAACACCTTTACTTCAACCCACTTACAGATGGACAGATCTTCACTTTTATGGCTTCTTTTTTCTTTTTTTTTTTTTTTAACTTATTTTGTTTTAAAGATTTTATTCATTTATTTGACAGAGAGAGCAAGAGAAGGAACACAACAAGCAAGGGGAGTGGGAGAGGGAGAAGCAGGCTTCCCGCTGAGCAGGAAGCCCAATGCCAGGCTCCATCCTAGGACTCCGGGATCATGACCTGAGCCGAAGGCAGATGCCCAACAAGTGAGCCACCCAGGCACCCCCTGGCTTCTTCTAAATGCAGTTCTTCTTCATGACAGAGTCACATCCACAGACTAGATTAGTGTACTCCCTCTGCACTCACCAGGTATGACACAAATGATATGAATGGAAGAAAATAGGTACGAGAAAGTTCTCACAATTCCCTCTAGATCTGTGTTGTCAGACTTTGTTATTTGGGGTATGTCTAACTACAGAGTAAAAATAATTTGCACAAAATACCTAACTGCCTCAAGAAATGTATTTGAATATAATTCTTCTCCATGTTATGCAAAGACTTCCAAGACAACACCTGTGGGTGGAAAAGTTTTGTTTATAACTCATGGTAGAAATGGAAAACAAACATCATGGGAGACTGTGGGACATCTCAGCAAGAGGGTAAAAAAAAGGACTTATAAGATTTGAACTTGATTTAGGTGATTTGTGGGAACTTCAAAGGATGGGGGGCTTTATCCTAGATTGGATGCTGTCATGAAGAAATATTTGGATATTTTTATAGATCTTACCTAGGAGCAAAGACTAAGCAAAATGAAAGGAATAACTGGTAAAGCAGAAGTTGTTCACTAATACACCAAGATGGGGAGATGGTTGGTCATTTTTATGGTTTAAAGGTAATGTTTTTGCTGTTCAGACAAGATTATAGAAACTTTTTTTTTTTTTTTTTAATCAAGCCATCATAGTCACAGTGTGGCCTTGTTAGATACTGATGTTCTGAAGAACTGTTATGTTCAACAGGGCATCAAGGCCTACCTATGACTGCCTTCTGTTTTGTCCTTCTGTTTTGGTTTCTTATATTTACAATGACTTTTGTCCTTCTATTTTGGTTTCCTATTGCTGCCATAACAAGTTATCACAGCATACAGGCATAATAAATTGTTCTACATACCTATAAATCAGAAGTCCAACATGAGTTAAAATTGGCTTTGCTTTAGGCATATCAGTTGGGGTGGAATGCATGTTTATTCTAATTGTCAACCTCACTACATAGAACAAGTACTTTTCAGCCTCTGCTCCATTGAGTTCCAAATAGAATAGTGTACATGTTTGGAGTCTAAGTAAAGTGTGGTCAACAACCAGATTACCAGATTACAACCAGTTAGGTGTTGGTCAAAATATATCTTTGTGAACTGTCAAAATGTCAAAACCTAGGCTGATTTAAAAAATTAAAGAGAATTATAGATACCCAGGTTTGGTACAAGCAATAAGTCAGTAAGTAATAGAATATTTAAAAACTAGAGGACATAGATTTTATTATTTTTTTAAAGATTTTATTTATTTATTTGAGAGAGAGAGACACAGTGAGAGAGGGAACACAAGCAGGGAGAGTGGGAGAGGGAGAAGCAGGCTTCCTGCCAAGCAAGGAGCCTGATGCGGGGCTCAATCCCAGGATTCTGGGATCATGACCTGAGTTGAAGGCAGACACTTAATGACTGAGCCACCCAGGTGCCCCTAGAGGATGTAGATTTTAAAGAGCAGGACAGATTTAAAGCCAACAGACTCAATGATCAATAAGGAGAGATGCGACATTGATGAGCCTACAGGAAAAGTTTCAGTACCAGGAAGGTACTTAAGGTCACCTGGGTGGCTCAGTCGGTTAAGCGTCTGCCTTCAGCTCAGGTCGTGAACCCAGGATCCTGGGATCAAGCCCCACATCTGGCTCCTTGCTCAGTGGGGAGCCTGTTTCTCCCTCTCCTTCTGCCTACAGCTCTGCCTGCTTGTGCATGCACTTTCTGTCAAATAAATAAAAATTCTTTAAAAAAAAAAATAGAGAGATTAAGCTCTCTCCTGGTCCAGTGCCTGGCACATACAAACTATTTATTCTAGAATGTAATATAAAATATACTTTAGAGGAAAAATTTATTCTGAAATGCTATAACCTGGGATATGAGTGTGAAATTAGATAAATGAGATCATTTGTGACCTGTAAACCACGGCTTATCATGCCAGGTAGCTAGAGACAAATGAAGACAAAACACAAATGATATAAAATAACATCAATTTCTCTCAAGCTCAGTAGGAAATAAGAGAATATTGTCCCAAAAGATTGTTTTAATTGGGCTATTATTCTCTAGTTTGCATTTTTTTGCTAAAAGGAAATGAAAAAACTACATTAAAGTGACTTCCGGTTTCTGGTCTGGCATGTAAAGAGATTAGAAGTTGCCACTCCAATGCCCTTCAACAGATAAATGGATAAAGATGTGGTCCATATATACAATGGAATATTACCCAGCCATCAGAAAGGATGAATATCCAACTTTTACATCAACATGGATGGGACTGGAGGAGATTATGCTAAGTGAAATAAGTCAAGCAGAGAAAGTCAATTATCATATGGTTTCACTTATTTGTGGAACATAAGGAAGAGCATGGAGGACATTAGGAGAAGGAAGGGAACAATGAGGGGGGTGGAATTGGAGGGAGAGATGAACCATGAGAGACTATGGACTTCGAGAAACAAACTGAGGGTTTTAGAGGGGAGGGGGGATTGGTTAGCCCGGTGATGGGTATTAAGGAGGGCACATACTGCATGGAGCACTGGGTGTTATACGAAAACAATGGATCGTGGATCACCATATCAAAAACCAATAATGTATTATATGGTGACTAACATAACATAATAAAATCAAAAAAAAAAGTTGCCGCTCCATCTTAACAAGTAAAAAGCTGAACAATTTTTTTTTTTTTTTTTAATCAACAACTCTTTTAAATCCATTAAAGAAGTCACAGGGCAAACCGTTGCCCATAGAATTGGAGACAGGAAGATACAGAGAATCCCAACTTAACCTGAGCATATGAAACTCACAGCAGAAGCTTCTGTGGGAACCAGTGCTGGGGTGGGAAGACCGGAATAGTCATTGTCAAATTGTTGGTGGCTCAGTGCAGACAAGTCTGAGAGCTAAAAACTCCAGGGGATCTAATCATTGGAGGACCCCCACAGTTTTGTTAACTTTTACTCTTAGACTTCTACCAGGGTTCTAATTTTTGTTTGAAACAGTGAACATAGGTGAAAAATCCTCTCATGCTTCTGGCAGGCGGAAGGAAACAAGGAACCATTTAGAAATATGCCAGAGCACTTTGTTCTTCTTAACAAGGTCCGTACTCAGGAGAAACACTTTTACCAGAAACTAACTTGTGGGGTTTATATGAACCTAACTGATCTGGAAGAAGGGAAATACCCTACTCCAGGGGGGTACAGGTTCAACAACAGCCATCTATAATCAAGGATTATAGATGTTTTTCCTCCCCCCACATCTTACCACCACATTACTAAAGACTTATTTACTGTAGCTCCTTTTACACAGTATACCATTTCTACCTTTTAATAAAAAAATTCTAAGACATACTAAAAGGCAAAAAAACAAAACAAAACAAAAACACAAAAAAGCAATTTGAAAAGACAGGACAAGCATCAAAACCAGATCCAGGTATCATAATAGTCCTGGAATTATCAGACCAGGACTATGAGACTATTAGGATTCATACCTTAAGGGCTCGGATAGGAAATGTAGAGATGGAAATTCTAAGAGTTAAAAAGGAATGCTAGAAAACAAAATAAAAAGCACTAACAGAAGTGACAAAGGCCTTTGATAACCTCATTAGTAGACTGAATATGGCCAAGGAAATCATCTCTGAATTTGATATGCCAATAAAACCTTCCAAGACCGAAAAGCAAAGCAAAGAAGACTGCAAGGCAAACCAAACAAGAAAAATGGGACAGTGTGTCCAAGGACTAGGAGACAACTACAAAAAGTGCAACATACACATGAGGAGAAAAAAGAAAAGGAACAGAGCAATATTTGAAGAAACAAAATAAAGGCTGATAATTTTCCCCAAACTTATGTCCAACACCAAAGCATGAATGCAGGATGCTCAGAGAACACCAAGCAAAATAAATGTCAACCCAACTACACCCAGGTGCATCATATTCAAACTGCAGAAAACCAAAGTTAAAGAAAAAATACCTTAAAGAGATAAGTAACTGACCCCAAACATTCTGCCCTTGGTTTTAGTAGAGTTCCCCACCTACTTTAATGTACCACTCTCCTCCTCAAAAGAAGTAGAAGAGATTTCTACTTGAGTCAATTCAATGCTTTGCATTTACCATCAGGCATTTCACAGGAAGAGTTCAGCAGTGAATTTTAAAATGAAACTAGCTTCGGATTCAAACACACCTAAATTTAACTTCTTGCTTAGCCTTTAACCACTTTGACATTAAAAAAATACCTAATTTAACTAAGGCTTAGTTTTGACCTCATAAAAATGATAGTAGTATGTATTTGGCAGGGTAATTATGAATATGAGAGATTACATGTATAAAAACTAGTGTAACTTCTACTTAGCAAAATTAGCTGCTCAGTAAATGATAGGTGCTATAATCATGAGTAGTAGAAGGTCATATAGAAATAAAAAGAAACAGAATAAAAAATGTTTGCCTGGTGTGTTTTTGTTCTTTTTTCCCCCTAGCCATCTAATCCTACCTTAGTTCCGTAAAACTCTTTGGAATAAAATCCTGTCATTCCAGACAATCTCAAAACGGCAGATAAAATGTCACGAACCCACTCCAGTTGGGACTCTTTCCTATCCTTGATTTCTGTTAAGACCTACTTTCTCTCTAGGTTACAAAAACAACAGAATACTTTAGCCTTTCAAAAAAAAATTATTTGCTAATCCGGTAAGCCAAGGAATAAACATTAAGAGAACAAGAGCGAAAATTATAGAATTAAGAAAAGTCCTATCTCTGACCAAAACTTGATTGCAAAACCTTCTTGGTCCCCAAGATGAGAAATTCCTCTTACCGTTGGAAGCAGCCGTTTCTCCCTTGGCCTTCCTGAAGTTTTCAAGGTCGGTAGCTTCAAGGCAGTATGTCTCAATCCCGGATGCACTTTAGAACCAGCTGGGGAGTTTTAAATAGGCTTCTGTCTGGGCCCTGCCCTAAGTAATTTGGGGCTTAATTGGTCCCTAGTGGGGCCTTGGAAGCAACATTGTTTTTTAAAGCTCTCCAGGTAATATTAATGAGCCTTCAGGGCTCACATAGTTTTCAGGCCAATCCCGCTGTTTATCCCAAGGCCCATCTTCTGTGCTTGGGGTCAGGATTCAATTCCCCTATAGCTGCCACATTTCCCTCTTGGGATTTACTCTGGTTTCCTGATGCTAGTTTCTTTACTAAGTTGCTTCCGAATTATTTTTCCCTTTGGTTGTAAGTCAAGCCAATCAATGCATCACTTTATTCCTCAATTATCCACTTATTCTTGGCATCTGGAAATGGCTTCTTTGGCGTGCCCGTCTCTGCACAGGTGCAAACTATGCATTTTTAAATGCTGATTGTTTCTTAAAGAAAGATCAGGTAGCTTTGAAATACAGGGTAAAGTGCGTACCCCTCTTACAGGGGAGACATATTTCAAGCACCGTGCATATACAGGCACTCAGGAAAGGCCTGGTAAACCAAACTGGCTTCTTTGCCTAATTTTTCCTACTGTGCTGAATTTTTGTGGCTGTGGAGTCCAGCTCACCAGTGCCAAAACAAATTACTTCTCCTCAACATTCTTCATATGTCCCGTTCATACTTTAGCATGAAAATGTCATACCGTATTTTCTTATTCTTTAGTTACAGATTAGATCTTTTAAAAAATTAAGATGCATAAGTTCACTTATTCACTTACCAAATTCCTTTGTTCCTAAGAGCTGATCCTTTTTAGGTTTCACAGAAGCCCAATATTACGGCCACCACTTTCCTTGCGCTAATAGCTAAAGGACTTTTTACCCAGAATGAAAGCTGGTTGCCTATGAAATAAAAAGGGTAGCCTTTATTAAAAAAACAATTCGTCATTTTTAATTGTAAATCTGTCATCTTAAGATGCATTTTGGATTAAGTCCTTACTTGTCACTTCATAAAAGTAATATTCATATGTGCCTGAGATTTTTCTGCCCTAACGCTTACACTATCTCTCCCCTTACTCTGTTTACAAGTTCACTGCAGCATAAACACAAAATTCACATTTGAGAACCACTGTGAGAAAAGTCCTAAGAGTCACCACGGATAAAAATTTAGCTCTCTAGTGTGTACTTATTTTGCGATCTGCCTGTGAATAACATCCCCAGCCATTTGTCACAAGGTGGTGCCTGGTTTCCCCTATGCACAATCTATTATTTTAGGAAATAGTATTGTCAGTACAGAAATATGATCACTAAAAAACCATCTTGTGAAAATCAGAACTGAGTGGCATAATAGAAATTTCAATAGCATCATCCTCCATTTGTTTCTTTTTTTATATATACCAAAATTTTAATAATTAGTTTTTTTCATGTATTCTACCTTTTTTTTCGTAATCTGCTCTAACCCTCGATTTCCATGATATTTAAATTATCTTTAGCTGATAAATGTCACAATTTGAGGCTCCTCTTGTCTCATAGGACACTCTAGGGACAGGCATCCTGAACTTTAGTAAATTATTGGTTACAGTCATTCAAAGAGATTTGTAGACAGAAGTCCTTACAAAGCTTTGAACGTTAAGAAGCATCTTTGCCTATCTATATTTATATTCGTGCATATGGAATTATAGTGGTTTATAGCCAAAAGGTGACTTTTTTGCTCATTAAATTTCTTTCAGCAAATGACAACACTCCAGGTGTCTTTTAATTCTGCTCCCTGCGAATATAAAATGCATTTTCTTTTCTCCTAATGACACAGGCGGCAATAACTGGTAGCTGGTATCTATGCAATTCTAATGATCTGTCCTTACCTCCTGCTCGCTCGATGCCATGACCCCCACCAAACACACAGAGACACACACACACACACCACACACAGACACACAGACACAGACACAGACACACACACACACACACACACAATACAGATGAGGGTAATATATAGGTGGTCTCTGTTCACATAAATTAACCAGCTAGGAATAGCTATCACAGCTGGGTGGCCCAATGGACATGGGGACTTCCTTCTCTCTACCACTGCCTTATAGATTTTCCCTCCTTTTCCCCTACCTTTGCCATGGCCTATTCCTGTGCCTCAGTTTTCTCTCAACCCTGAGCTCCATGCAATCTCCCAAACCTGGGCCCTGTCTCAGCCCCGCTTGCAATAGGGCTCCTTACCCCAGAGTGGCCCTAGGCGATTCTTACAAGAGCCTGGTCTAGTTTCCCTACACCAATCTAGACAAACCCGTTCTTGCCCTTATTATATCCACCCCCTGGCTGACACGTGGTGCCCATGAATTGGGTCTGGATAGTTAACAGATCCCAGGAGAGGGGCATCAGTGGTGGGAAAGAAAGGCAAAAAGATAGCTGGCAGTAAAAGTAACCTGTAGGAGAGGATTTAGTTTTTCATTATTGTTTAGAGTCCAAACCTCCAAGAATCTTAAAAAGGATTTTTATGCTACATTTGAAGATGAGCAAGTGTTGGAAAAACTTAATTATATTTATAGTCCATAGATTGGGCGGGGGTGGTGGGTGGGAGGAGAAAGCCCAGATAAAAGTTAGAGGACATCAAAACAGAGAAACCAACTCTTGAGTTCAGTTGAAGAGGGAAGGTCACCAGGAACAAGTCATAGGCTGAGAAGCACTTAAAAAAACAGTGCTGCTCCCCAGACCCTTGTCCTCCCAACTCAAGTCTGCAGTGCCTCTGATACCAGTCTTCAGCGTCTAGCATTAGTCTGAGTTCTGCCAGAAACCTGTCTTGGGAGCCTGGAGCCGGAACTCTAAATTATTAGAAGATGTGATAACACAGATCCAACACATTAGAGTAAAATGTGTTGCTAGACAACTAAATTAGTTGATTTTTGTCCCTCTTATGATGATTGTCTTTTATGGGAATTTGAGTAGGGTATTATATTTTAAGAACACTGTGACTTAAATTAGCTTCTGCAAACCTGCATTTTTTTTTCATATAGCCGATTCTCAAGAAGCCCCAGGTTTGAAGATCTCTGGAATGCAGAGAATTCCATTTTATTTTCTACAGAAAGGAGAATTTAACCATTTCCCCACAGTATTTTAATAAATACTTAAAAAATAGGTTTCTTTCTGTATGAGTGAAACAATTAGTCATTGAGTACATTTCTTTATTTGGCTGGGGATGGAGGCTTTATTTCATTCCACAATATCAGCCTGCTCGTGGGGTGTTAGGACAGAAGGGGTGATAAAGAAACCATGAAAGATGACTAATGCCCCAAGACTGAAAATAGAGACTTTGATGGGGTCTCTACAGCAGTTGGATGAGAAATGCAAGACCATGGACTTTTCTAAGTGCGAAGTTAATAGGATTAAAATTAGTTTTATTAGCAATGACAAGGGAAGCAGCCACCACCACCCATTATAAACGCTTCCATAATCGTTTATAGAGTTGCACCTGTTACAGGCTAGGCACGGGGATAAGAGTCTCACATACACTGTCCTATTTGATCCTTACTAGAGTCCCACGAGGTTGGTTTTCTCATCCCTGTTTCATTCAACAATACAGAGACACAAAGATAGTCTATTAATTTCCTCTGACTCTCATCACTTATAAATGGCCGAGGTGGAATTTGGGCCTATTTCCAAAGTCCCTCTTGTTTTAAGCAAGCAAGGCTGCCTTTCAGGGTCCAGGAAGGTAAAGGAAATATATCCTTTTCGAAAACTTATTTATTTCTATTTTTGAGTATTTATTGCTGTTTTTTTTTTTTTTTTCCTGCTCTGGTTTTCAAAGTTCCTTTTGGAAAGCTATAACCTTGCTTCAGCTAAATAAAGGGGTAAACAAGTTTCTTTCTCAATAAAGATAGTGGAGTGGTACCAGTCCTATAGCGGTTTCTGCTTTTAACGTGCTTTATGGCTTTCGCAAAATGTGTCTTCGGGGGGCCAGATTCCTTACATGTACCGATGAGGTTGGCC
The DNA here is from genome assembly GCF_003265705.2 of Callorhinus ursinus. Lineage (NCBI taxonomy): Eukaryota > Metazoa > Chordata > Mammalia > Carnivora > Otariidae > Callorhinus > Callorhinus ursinus. The sequence goes on from NW_027397063.1 coordinate 23,021,615, forward strand.
TGGAGATTTGGAAGTCTGTGATGTTCCATGAGGAGAGTCCTCTGTCTCAGAATCCTGAGAAGTCAGGAAAACTGGACCTGAGAGGTGAAAACTCAGTGGGGAGGGATGATGGAAAACTGTAAATGTGATCCCTCCCTGACTTCAGTTTTCCTTCATAGTTGGTATTCATTTGATTCAACCCCTCAGATCCCAAAGGACAGAGTGTTACACAAACAGTATCAGTGACCCCTGGCTTACACATCAGGAAGAGGAGTGGGGGAAGCTACATAAATAAATAATGTAACAGCAGAATTGGCAATTTTCTGGCCTTCGGAGGTCCCTAGAGATTGCCAACTTGGCCCACACAGGGCTCCAGTGGTTGTAAAACAGCAAACCACAACATGGTGTCCACTTGAAGCCTTTCACCACAGTGTGGTTGGCCAGAAGCTGACTAGCCAAAACTCCTCCACAGAACAGCACAGCCAGGACCATCTCTGGAAATCCCAACCATGTTCTTCACTCGGGGCGGGCCCACGAGTCCTCTGGGTCTACCGTTTCCAAAGGCCAGTCTGAGGATTTGTATCCATCAATGTCAAGTTTTTCATAAGTCTGCTGCAAGATGCAAAAAAGGTACAGAAAAGAAAGCAGAGTGTGTTTTCCTTAAAGTTAAATGTATTCATTCAAAGGACTGTCTTTTATGCTGTTTCTTCTACCTTTTTTTATATGAAAATGTCCTTTCTCTTGTGAAATTATACTGATACTAAATGGGAGATTCTATACAGTGTTTATTTTATGTTCTTTGGTTGGCAAGCCTGTATCCGGTTTCAAACTTACGATGGAAATTCCACTGACCTATGAAACAGAATATGGTGGGAACTGTTGCATTTTGGGCATGCAGGAGGGATGAGACCTCTGGGATGCCCTGCTACATGAACGAGGCTGCAGTGCTTAAACCAGAAGGAGGGCAACCCCTGCATGATCTGTACGGTCTGGAGATTTGAGCCATTTGCCCCAGGTTAATGTCTTTGGATCTCACTTTATTTCTACTGTTCCAGGGTGATTTCATAGCCATAGGGCAAAGCTCAATTTGTCAAGGACTAAAATAAAATAAAATAAAAATAAAAAATAGTGAAGACTTATTTACAGATACTCAGATTTAACTTTTAAGCTTCTATAAAACAGAATGCTATTCTTTTATTTCTTTCAAAGATGCTCTTGATATCCACTGTAACCTGATTTTCCTGGATACTAATAACGATATGAGTAGGAACAGAAGGGCGGTGATAACCAAGCTACCAGTTGCTGAAGACAAACTCCGTGCAAAACAGTTTTTCGTGTATTTTCTGCTACCTTCACAACCGCTGCAATTTGAAAGGGCAGAAAAATGCAGCTCACAGTGGTGTGTAAAATGGTAGAAAAAACAAGGATTTTGGCATCCCATAAATCTGACTACAAATCCGAGCTTGATGATGGCCTTGGACAACTAAGTGAAGTTGTTTTTGTTTTTGTTTTTGTTTTCCCTCACATATAAAATGAGGCCAACAGTGATCATCCATAGAGTTGTTATGAGAAATGCATAGTATAACAGGTGTGAAGTAGTCCATTTAATGCCTCCTGTATATGGAGGAACTCAGTATTTCACTAGATAACTTGATCAAGTTTATGATTTTTGTAGGTAGCAGAGCTGGGAGCTCCAAGTCTCTGGATCACAGTCTATGATCCTTGCCATATAGCAAGAATAACTGGTTCACTGAGCAGGCTGAGCTCAGTGGGGCATAAATGGAGGTTTCACAGCATCAGATTCACAGATATAAAAATATCCGGTGAATTTATTCTGGCCAGTTAAAAGTTCCGATCTATCCCCTTCAGACTGCGACCTTGTGGGCCCTCAGTGCCCCCTCCCTGCTCTGGCCAGCCTCCTGTGCAAGTGCAGAGACCTTCGGACAGTGCTCTGAAGATGAAGAGGGGCTAGAAGATGAGTTTGGACTATCGCTATGCTGTATTCCTGCTGATTTGGCACAGTCCCTGTCCGGATCGATGTATTTTTCTTCTCTAATACTAAAAAACAGGACTGCATTAGTTATTTATCACTGTGCAATGAATGACCACAAACACGGAACTTAAAACAAAACACACTTGTTATTTCACAAATTCCATGGGTCAGGAATCTTGGCGTGACTTAGCTGGATTCTCTGACAGGGTCTGTCAAGGCTGCATTCAATGTGTCAGCTGGGGCTGCAGTCTCATCTGAAGGTCCACTGGGAGAGGATATGCTCTCATTAGTTTTAAGACTGAGGGCTTAAATTTCTTGCTGTCCAACAGCCAGAAGCTCCCCTCATCTCCTGGAGGCTACCCTAGGGGGTTCCTGGCCACATGGGCCTCTGAACACAGGCAGCCTATACAATAAGGCAACTTGCTTCTTCAAAGCCAGCAAGGGAGTAAGAGAATCCAGCAACATGGATGCTAGAATCTTACATAACATATCATGTAATTACACACATGTAATCAAAAGCATCCTATCAACGTTGCCACATTCTGTTGTTAAAAGCAACTCACAGGATAGAAGTAAATCACACACAAGGGGAGAGAACGATAAGAAGGACATGAATTTCCCCAGGGGGAACCCATGGGAGAGTCCCCTAGAGCATGTAGGTCACATGAGCATATTAGTTGAAATACAAGGATCCATTAATCCCTAGTGAAAATTTTGAGCTGAAAAGAAACTCAGAGCTCCGCAGTGACCCCACCAAACTATACAGAACAATTTTGGGGGGATTGGAAATCACAGAACACCAGAGGAACCAGTGACTTTCAATGAGTAAGTCTACATTCATATTAAACCTTGCCTCTGAGCCCATTGGATCAAATTCCTCCTTACAGAAAAGGACAATCTATCTTAAAGACATTTTGAATTTTCTAAGTCCCTCCACTAGAAATGGTCATGGTCTGACAAAATTAACATGGTAGTTTTGTGAAACTGAATAACAGAAGGAGATTGTGATATTTTGGATCAGTACTGGATATCCATGAATATTTGATAGTTTAATTTTATTACTCAAAGTAAGTGTACAATAAGGAGTAGAGCTAGGAATGAAGATAGATTTAAAAACACCATAAGGAGGGGGGCGCCTGGGTGGCTCAGTCATTAAGCGTCTGCCTTCGGCTCAGGTCATGATCCCAGGGTCCTGGGATTGAGCCCCCCCATCGGGCTCCCTGCTCCGTGGGAAGCCTGCTTCTCCCTCTCCCACTCCCCCTGCTTGTGTTCCCTCTCTCGCTGTGTCTCCCTCTGTCAAATAAATAAATAAAATCTTTAAAAACAAAACAAAACAAAACAAAACAAAACAAAACAAAACACCATAAGGAGGTATGAAGATCTTAATCATCTGAAAGTCATGATCACAAACCAGAGAGCATATGCTAGTTATCATATATATGAAATTAAGTGTGGAAGTGTTCACCCCTTTTTGTAAAAAACAGCATTTTCTATGCTAGGACATTTTTCTCTTTTGGCTGCCCATGTGACAACTACTCACCTATTCCATCTCAAGAATTTTTCTACCTATCCCCACCACCCTCAAATTTTATAGATGCCATTTTCTATTTATACTACTAAGACAACACATTTCCTCTAAGGTTATCTGAGTACCTAGAGCTCTTCAGGGTTTAGGGAAGGATGTATATTTCTGCTTTTTAGAATTTTTTGAAAGGTTCTTTAGTTAAGTGCATTTTTTCTAATAAATATGTTTATTTAAATGAAAACTTAAATACAACTGAATTTTTGTTCATTTACAGACTTTTTCCCATTAAATAAAACCACATATCAGAAAAACAAAATTACCATGGCAGAATCATGCACCGATTCTCGATTCAGAAAAAAATGTGTTCTCTATATTTTATGATGACTTGCCTTTTCTAATTTCAAATAAAATTTTAATTCACTTTTCCACTTCTTATTATATGTACTCCTGGCTGCAGATCTTTAAGTCAGATGGTTGAAAATAAAGAATAAGCTCTTAATACTAAATTTAAACTGTCTTCCTCACTTAGCAGTTTGTATAAAATAATGCAGTTAAAATACTACACAAATGTTATTAGTTTAACTATTATAACTTTTTTCCAGAATGAGGGAATTCTTTGAAATATCTGAGACCTTAAGAAAATAATACTAACAAAACACAAGAAAGCAATATATAAGGATCAAAAACTCAGAGTGCCCTTGCATTTTCAAACATTTAATTTTTGGTTAAAGGGAAAAGTTTGATGTGATGTGTTTTTAATTTGTGTTGCTTAAAATTCTACTTTTGGCAACTCAGCTCTGACTTCTATGTTAAGTCCAAATATTTTATTTTATTGTTCAATGATAAAAGAACCTATGAAACAGCCACTTGAAAGAAGACAGAAGCTACATTGGCATCTGGTTTAATTTACAGCTCTTGCTCATTACCCTCATATGAAAATTTCAGAACACATGTGGCAAAGGCTTCTGAAAAGCAACCTTTAACCTGAACCTGAATTTAATATTCTGAAGTTATGAACTAAAGTTCTTTAAAGTTAACAACTTTCTCTACAGATAGCTTTTTAATGTAGTAGAATTCTATGTTAACTTTATGTACAACTATCTTTTTAGCATAATAGAACACTTTGAATACTGATTAGAAAAATATAATCATCCAGGCGCCGAGAAAACATAAGTTTTACCTGATTTGGCTTCCATCCAGATTATTATTTCTCCCTGAGTTATAGTCATCATTATAAAAAATGAAAGTACAAAGGGAATCACGAGTCACTGTATTCTGATAACAAACAGTCTAAGAGAAGAATTAGGGAAGAAAGAAGAATACTTCTAAAAATTGGAAGAATTAGGAAGAAAAAGGAATGATACCTACTCCAAATTCCTAGCTCCTTCCAGGCAGAGTAAGGGCAAAATGCCAGTGGTGTGGGTGGCCAGGAAAGCTCCTGGCCAGGTGCTCAGGGCAGCATGTTCTACTGCCTATTGTCCATCCCTCAAACTATACGACTTCCTCTAATGAATATTTACATCCTACAAAACCCAGTTAAATCCCCAATCCAGCTATTTAGTTATATAGAACTCAATTAGATGGATGGGTAGAGGGATGATAGAAAAGATGGACATTTACACATGCATACATATATTTGTACATACACGCACACGTCTATGTATTGTGTCAGTTTGTCAACTGATGAAATGTAGCCTGCAAAAGAGCATTATCATAAAAATTAATTAATTAACAGAAAAAACTTCCCTGCTCTCATTTAGCATTATATCTTAAATCCATCCTGTGTAAATAGGTCTTAATATATATTTATCTTTATATATACATTTTACATATATTTCTGTATAGATGCGTGTGTTTGTACAGTAAGATAGGTATATTTTTAGAATGAGTCAAATTCAATAAATTTTACATACTGAGGAAGAAAATACTATCCTATTTAATCATTTCTATTCATATTTGGAGTGAAAGAGTAAATACAATCCCAGGAGATTTAAAATATTGTTAGAATGCTGTTCATAATCGAAATGTTGAATCGTGAATATCTACGGTACTGCTACCCCATGACTATTTTCCTAAGCAACCACAGCTCCTCACAACTCAGCAAACATGATTACAACAGGCATCTTAAAGTCCTTACATGATCCCACCATTATTCATTTAGAAATGAGAATTGGACACAGGATGAATCCATTAATCTATCCCCAGATTTTAAAACTTTAAATTCTTAGAGTTGACATCAAGTGGGCTTTCTTCTGCCATTTGAAATGAAAGTCAGTTTGCAGTGACGGAGAATGAAGCCGATGCATGAAGAGAAGAAACAAGAAAAAGGATTGTTCTGGGTCCATATTTCTTAGTCTCAATTGCAACCCTGCACGTTCTCCAGTTGAGTTGTTTAACCCTTCCTTATATTCCATTAGGAAATAAATTCTTCCTTTCCCAAAATGCACTCAAGATGCATCTCTGTTACTTGTAACCAAAGAATCATAAAAGACAATGATATTTTCTGCCTGGAAACAATGGCCTTGCTATTTTCCCAGCGTCATTCTTGTTTATCCTCTAAATCTGAGATGCAACCACCATTCATCTAGAAAATCTTTTCCAAACTGCTAGATGTGGATTAATTTGATTTTCTGTATGCCAGATCCTGTACTGTTCCTACAATTCCTATTCCCACTCAGTATTGTAATTGCTTCTTTGTTTTTCTTTATCTCATTTAAATACATTAAAGTAGGGACCACTTTTATTACACCCACTCTTGTTTCTCACTGCATAACACACCACCAGAGGCGTAAAATAAATAACTGTTGAACAAAAGAAACAATAAAGGAAAGAATAAGAAAAAAGGTACTTGATTTCATATTTATTTCCAATTCATGATTTTATAATTTATCTATTAAAATTTTAACACAAGGCATAGACTGCCAACCAACTGATATTTGTTATATTACCACTATAATAAAGCCAACTTTCCAAGTAGAAGTGAGATATTAACTTTTATATATATGGCTGTTTTAAATACTATCTTTTTTATAGATGGTGCAATTGAAAAATGCTAGTAACAGAGCTCTATATAGTACAAACTTCATTTTCATTTATTAAATCAACTGTCTCCAAACATTATTGATATGGGTGAGAATGCAAATTTCCTTTGTCTGATACTCTATTTGTCTGAAAACCAAAACATAATTTATGCTTCCTAAGTGTTGGGGAGTTAACTCAAAAGTTGAATGCTTTGTTTTCCAAGAAGAACAACACTTTTTTTTTTTTTTAATTGAACGAAGCACACTCAGTTCACATGAGACTAACAGTTGTTCTAGATGCCCAGGAGGAACTGCCCTTTCAGAGAACAGTGTGTCTTGATCTAAAGCCAAGGAAAACAGTTGTACTTAAAAATCTTTGCCTCAGGTATTTCATATTTTTAGAACCTCTTGGGGGGGTCTTTCCATAGTGTTTTGGTATACTATTTGAGCAGTGTTTATGGTGATTCTTGGAAAATATCTTTATAAACAAAGGTTGTAAAGGATGCTTCTCAGTGGTATAATCTAATAAAATATCGTGAGTTTCACTGTATTTTCAAACGTCACCTGCATTTCTACATACCTGTATGTATATAGCAATTTGGTTTTATTCTTCTTTGGTTCACTATTACTTACTCACAAAGTGTAATTAGACATTTGTGTTTAGGCAAAGAATTATAGCCTGTTATGATTTTTCAAATGTAATATTCTGCATGAAGCAAGCTGAGGTGTGAGTTTAATGTAGAGTACCTAGATTTATTCACACTTACCTAAACAGTAAGCTCCTCACTTTAGTTACCCTGGCACAAGTTCTTATATATATACATTACTTGTCTCCTGCTAATTTCCATAGGGATATTATAAAAATGTTAATTCAGTCTACAAATCACATTGATATGTTTAGAAAAATTGAATTGCGTATGTCAATGGAATGTAGGCCTGTGTGGCCTATTTGCACAGGATGGATTTAAGATACAACGCTAAAAGTACAGCAGGAGGATATTTTTCTGTTTATTTATTTATTTTATCCTTTTCTCTTTCTTTCTTTCTTTTTTTTTTTTTAAACATACTGCTTCCAGGCCACGATTCAGCAACTGACAAATTAAGACTATTGTGCCTGGGTAACCACCTCTCCTTAGATTTTGGACTAAAACCATTTCTTGGCACAACTTCACGCTCCCGTCAGCAGGAGAAGAGTGAGAACCCCGGGTGCCTTCTACCACAGATGAACCATGTCCACATCCCTCTTTCCCTCACTCACAGCCTCTCCATCATCCCTTGCCAGAGACCATCAGAACTCCTCTCACTGAGCCCTCATCTTTGTCCATGATAGTCACCACACACAGACTCAGACTTCCAGGTCAACCTTAACCCATTGGATTCTAATCCACTGTTCATCTCCTTTTTTTGACTCTTTCAGTCCTCCTCAGCTACTAAAACCCTTTCTGTGTGTCTCTGGAACTCAAGATCAAATCTCAGCAAAATTTCCTCTAAACTCAGATTCTTCTCCAAGCCATCTATTTTCCTTACTGTTCCAGAGAAAACATTTATCCCCACTGAGGACACTGATTTTCTTGCAGCCCTCTCAAATGGTGGCTGTTTTTCTCCAGTGTTTTTACCACTGGGCACAAGAATTGGATAGGTGTCCCCTTCCTACTCTCTCCAATCCCAGATTTTGAATTTCATGTATAAATTACACCTTTTCCATCCCACTTTATTTTATGATTTACTATATCAACCCCAAATTTATACTTCAAAAATTGTATATCCTTGGCCCATTGCTACTCATTCCATTGTGACTCTTCTCATAATTCTTAATGAACTCAAATTCATGGAATGACCCTTTCAGTGTCTTGAACTCCCACTTACTTGATCTTTTCCCCTCTTATCTTCTCTCTCTTGCCATAGCCACTCAATTGCAAGCACATGATCATTACTTTGAACTTGTCATTACTAATAACTGTAATTGCTTCAGAGTATCAACCTCAGCTAATGTACTAACAAACTCAGTCTTCTTTTTTTTTTACTAGTTGTTAATTAAACTCAGTCTTTTCAACTCACCATTTCATATGCCAAATACCAACTCCCAACATTCCTTTTTTTCCTACAAGGACCTTCAATCTTTGAATACCACAAATTTTTCATGATCTTCACCTCTATTTTGTCATTCCTTCCTCATTTTTAATTTGTTGGCCAATCATTATCATTACTTCTTTGATTATTATCTGTTTCCTTTTCCCTGTTCTGTTTTTGAATACCGGTGTGGCTAAATAATAGCCCTGGTTAAGTCCAACCCTCCATGATGGTGAACATAGTGGAGAAAAGTAATGTCAAGCAAAACAAAACAAAATCAAAGCATGCATAAATCATGCAGAATAATGTTAGTTTAAAAATATAGCCAATGTCCACAAAAGCCAAACTATGGAAAGAGCCAAGATGTCCATCGACAGATGAATAGATAAAGTAGATGTGGTATATATATATATGTGTGTGTGTATATATATATATATATATATATATATATGATAGAATATTATGCAGCCATCAAAAGGAAGAAAATCTTGCCCTTTGCAACGATGTGTATGGAACTGGAGGGTATCATGCTGAGCGAAATAAGTCAATCAGAGAAAGACATGTATCATATGATCTCACTGATATGAGGAATTCTTAATCTCAGGAAACAAACTGAGGGTTGCTGGAGTGGTAGGGGTTGGGAGGGATGGGGTGGCTGGGTGATGGACATCGGGGAGGGTATGTGCTATGGTGAGTGCTGTGAATTGTGCAAGACTGATGAATCACAGACTTGTACCCTGAAACAAATAATACATTATACGTTAAAAAAAAAAAAA
>NW_027397063.1:23031077-23170367 GCF_003265705.2 Callorhinus ursinus
GAAATCGGAGGGGGAGACGAACCATGAGAGACTATGGACTCTGAGAAACAAACCGAGAGTTCTAGAGGGGAGGGGGATGGGGGGATGGGTTAGCCTGGTGATGGGTATTAAAGAGGGCATGTACTAAAAAAAAAAATTAAAAAAATAAAGAGGGCACGTACTGAATGGAGCACTGGGTGTTATACGCAAACAATGAATCATGGAACACTACATCAAAAACTAATGATGTAATGTATGGTGATTAACATAACATAATAAAATTTTTAAAAATGTAATAAAAAAATATAGCCACTGATCTGCAATATTTCCAGGAAATCATAGAAGTTCTTAGTCCATTCCCTCACTTTCTCTGCTAGCTATTTCAGACCTTTTCCTCTCAAGCCTCCATCCACAATCCTCACCTTTGCTAATTCACCTGTGTGTTAGTCTCAGTTCTTCACAGCAACAGAACCAATAGCATCCCTGTGTGCATATTTATTACAAGGAAGTAGAGATCATGCAATTATGGAGGTTGACAAGTCCCACAGTCTGCAGTCAAAAAGCTGGGGATCCAGAAGGGCTGATGGTATTGTAGTCCTTTTCTGAGTCTGAGTCTGAAGGCAGGAGAAGACTACTGACTCAGTAGAAGACAGGCAGAGAGAGAGCATTCTTGAGTGTTTTATTCTATACAGGCCCTCAGTGGATCAGATGAGGCCCACCCACATTGGGGAAGGCAATCTGCTTTATTCAGTCTACCAATTCAAATGTTAATCTCATCTAGAAACACCCTCAATGACACATGCAGAAATAATATTTAACCAATTTCTGGGAACCCCATGATCCAGTCAATTTGACACCTAAGATTAATAACCATACTTTGTTTCCTCCTTCAGGAGAAAACAGAAACAAATAGAAAGAACCTCTATAAACTTCAACCACAACATGCACTCACCAACCAGACTTTGTGCCAGAAAACTCTGTCTTTATTTCTGTCACGTTTGGATGCTATGTGTGCTATAAACCAAGGCAAACCCTTGCCATTGTACAGTAAATCATATCTACCCTTGTCTTCTGAAAGGCATTGCTTCAGCAATTTTCTCTGTTTTTTCTGTCATGTCTTTTTCTCTCTAAAGTGGATCATTCCTATATTCATTCAAACACACACTTATTTCTCTCTTAAAACAATAAAACAAAACTCTTTTAACCCCATTTCCACACCACATTTTTTTTTTAAATCCCACTCATTTCCGTTCTTTAAAGCTGGAGTGTTAATCACAATCTCGTTTCTTCCCTCCCATTCTCACTTAAATCTACTCTGATAAGATTTTGCCCCTCCTACTTCAGTGAGTTTGCTCTGCATAGCTAAATCCAACAGTTAGTGCTCAGTCCTTGCCCAGTTGTACCACTGGACACAACTGATCACTCTGTTTTGTAAATACTTGCTCTACTCATCTTATAGGGTACCCCACAGCCTAGCTTATTCCTTAAATGAGATGTGGATGAAACTCAAAGTATGATTCATCCTCAGGCAAATTGCTTTTCAGCTGTGAACCTGTGAAACCAACATGTTTATATTATTTCGAAATACAATGGCAGGACAGACATAGAATGAACATTCCCATTCCAAAAGAAGAAATAGGAAAGAAGAAAGAAGTAACAGATCCCAGCAAGTCCAAAATCCAATAAAGAAAATTCTTTAGAATTTTAGAACCTAGAGCTTAAACCTACTCCTCTTGGGCTTGATGCCCTGCCCTCCAGGCCCATGGGAGCAGGGGTCCTGCCCCTGCACCTTTGCTGGGCAAGGATTGGAGCCCTAAAGTTTTGGGCAGCCTGTACCTATGGCACCTCTGTGCCTAGGATCTGCCCCTGTGGTAGTTCTCTGCCTGGGCCTTGTAGCTCTCTGGGTTCCTGAGCACACGGCTCTGCCAGCAACTGTGCTAAAATCAATGAGGCACTTGTTAAAAATGCGAATTCCAGTAGGTCACAGACTCTTTGGGGACAGGGCATGACAATCTGTATTTTTAATAAGCAGTGACTCTTTTACTCCCAAACATTTGAAAAACACTGACCGTAGATTTTTAGGACTATGGAAGCCTCCTAAGCTTTGATATCTTACTCCAACACGTTTCTCCCACACTTTTTCCTTAGTTACTGGCAACTTTCTTTCAGGTTCTTGGGCCACCAACCTGATTCATCCTTGGTTCTCCTCTTTGATTCTCTGTATATCCACAAGATACCTATTTGTCTCCTCCTTCCACTCCCTCTAACTTTCCAAAACTCATCATCAATTGCCTAAATTTTAGCAAAAGCCTCCTAAATTGTCTCGATTTTTCTCTTGCAACTTTCAAAATACTGTCAATGAAACCTGCTCAAAATCCTCAGTTGACTTCCTAATTCACTCAGGGTAAAGGTAAATTGCTGACCATGACCTCCTAGGCCTTATGTGATCCCTGTCTGCCATCTACCCCTGCCCCCTGCTTTTCTCATTGACCTCACTCCACCCATGCTGGCCTGCTCCCCTTGGACTTGACAGGCTCTATTTAGCCTCTAGGTCTTCACATCTGCTGTTTCCTCATTAAGACATCCTCCAAATATCTACATGGTTAGCTCTCTCATTTCCATCTGTCTCCACTCAAAAATTACCTTCTAAATACGCCCTTCTCTAGTCATTCCATTTAAAATGTTAACCCTCTCCCCACCTTTCCACAGTCCAATTCTTCTCTACTTACTTCCTCTCCTGAGCACTCATCACTCACTATCTAACGTACTCTTTGTATTTACTTAACATTGTGTTTCTTGTCTATCTTCCCCACTGGAAATAAAGGCTCCAAAAGAGTAGGGATTTTGTGTGTTTGGTTAGCTATTTTATCCCCATTATCTAGAAACACAGTGGAGGTAATCAGTAGCTATTCAATGAATGACCTATTAAATGAGAGAGTGAATAGCAGATGTTAAGATAGTACCTGACTTTTGTTTGGGGAAGCCACTGAAAAGGAAAGTAAGAGACTCATTTTATTCCCATGTTCTATATAGAAATCCATGACTCAAATAGCTTAGGAAGCTTCCACAGTCCTAAAAATCTACGGTCAGTGTTTTTCAAATGTTTAGGAGTAAAAGAGTCACTGCGTATTAAAAATACAGATTGTCATGCCCTGTCCCCAAGGAGTCTGCTTCAGTAGGTCTTTGAAAGACCCACTGGAATTTGCATTTTTAACAAGTGCCTCATTGATTTCAATACGGTTCTTTAAAAAACTGCTGTAGGTTCAGAAGTGATTCAAACTGAGTGACTTATGTAAATGCAGAGTAGAGAAAAAAATCTTCATTATAGTTAACATGCTGAGTTAAAGAAAATGGATCTGGTCTACATTTCTGGTATGCATTCTTCTCAGGAGAGAGTTTAAAGTAGAACAGCAATTTGCAAAACATACTACAAAAACTCAGTTTGTATTCATCCTCAGGGGACATGAAGATTTGGCCTTTAAAAGTAAGATCTATGCCAAAGCTTTCATAGAAAAGCAATTGTTTCTTTAAAACTTTTATTTATGAGCACTACGAAAAACCTCAACTCACTGGCTACAGAAAAGATTCCTTGGTTTCTGGTGCCTATGAAGAGCTAATTCTAGTCAGATGTGCAGCATTCCATTTATAGAGAATAATTCCTTTATCTTGGATCAATAAAGAACTGAGCTCATAATAACCATCATAATTGTGACACTCATTTCTTCTCATTGCTACCTGATTTCCCATGGACTGCTGCCTGTAGCAGATATTTTGTTGTATGTTTTGTTCTGAGGTAATTATCTAACTCTGATAGATGGCATTGTAATAGATGTTGTCTCATCAGCATTCAGAACTGTTCTCTGGCTTGAAAAGAAACAGTAAAGAAAAAGCTTCTTAATTATACTCTGTTCCCACTCATTAATTGACCTTTCTTTCAAATAACCATAAATCAACTAATGTGGTATACATTGCGGATAAATTAACAAATGTCCACATAACACAGTGTGTCTATCAAGAAAAATTTATCCATTTGTAATCAGTTCTGTTTACAACCAGTATCTGAGGGTTAAATCCTATTACTATTACAAATAGAAAACAGATTTATTATTTTTCTTATTATTTATAAATGTGTTAATCCAAAATAAATAATCTTTTCCTCCAAAATTCTAAAGTCAGTACCAGTCCTTCAGTAGTTCCCTTAGTCTAGATCATTTCAAATACAAGAATGAGATTAAACGGGGCGCCTGGGTGGTTCAGTTGGTTAAGCAACTGCCTTTGGCTCAGGTCATGATCCCGGAGTCCTGGGATTGAGTCCCACATTGGGCTCCCGGCTCAGTGGGGAGCCTGCTTCTCCCTCTGGCCCTCTCCCCTCTCATGCTGTTTCTCTATCTCTCTCCCTCTCTCTCCCTCTCTCTCTCTCTCAAATAAATAAATAAATAAATAAATAAATAAATAAATAAATAAAATATTTCAAGACAGACTTCTGGAATTCAACAAAGAAGAAATCTGTTTTGAGACTGAGTATCTTAAAGTACCAGATTCTACCTACCAAGATTTGAATCATACATAGGCTATTAGTTGGTATATAATTGATTTTAACAAAATAAATAAAAATAAACACTTCTCCTGTCTGTTGGTTTTAATGAAACTCCCACAAGATAGGGACAAGAGAGAAGAAAATCAGGGGGTAGAATAAACTTGACACCAATGAGATTCTCCATGCAGGCACCTCTACCCATTCTCCCTGCCTAGTCCAGGACATACAGGAGCGCTAAAGGTAGAGAGGTCAGTGAACTATTTCCTGTTGCCTTAGGACACAGAAAACCAGCAGAGAAACATCTCATTTGAATAAATCAACAAATCAAGACATTTTTTTGTGTCTATTACAGAAATTTAAATATGGTATTAATATGTTGTCATTATGTAAGAAATATCCTTATGTGTTTTTTTTAAGATTTTATTTATTTATTTGAGAGAGAGAGCACATGAGATGGGGGAGGGTCAGAGGGAGAAGCAGGTTTCCTGCCAAGCAGAGAGGCGGATGCGGGACTCCATCCAGGGACTCCATCCAGGGACTCCAGGATCCTGACCTGAGCCCAAGGCAGTCGCTTAACCAACTGAGCCACCCAGGCGCCTCGTACGCTTATGTTTTTAGACATGCATACTGAAATACTTAGTGAAGACAATAGCATGTTATGATGTTTTTAAACATTTTAGCTAAAAGGTATTAGAAGGAAATATGACAAAATGTGAATCATTGTTAATCTAGGTTTAAGGAGGTTTATTATACTCTGTTCTCTTCCTTCATAAAGAAACTGTATTAAAAATGTATGGGTAGAAAAGTTTTCCCTCCTACCCTTTAAGTTTTTTTGGATGGTCTAATAATCAAAATGGCATAAGACAAATTAACAGGAGAAAAACAAACAAATTTTGTACATAGGGATACCCCATAAAAATATGAGACCCTAAGGGCAGCCAGGTAATTGAGGCTTATTAACAACCTGAGTTAAGGAAAGGGTTAAAGATCTGGGGATACAAAGGAAGGCCAGTCACAGTAGGGCAGACAGACTTGGAAATCAATGGTTGCTCTACTATGCAGATACATTCTTGTTTCCAATGTAAATTTAAGCATTTGAAGGAGAGGCAAAATAACTTTGCCTGAATCTGCTGGGTTTTGATTGCCTTTAACTCAAAATAATTCTTATACCAAAGACATATTTTGGGGTGGTAAAATCTGCTCTTCTTCAAAAACATGAAAAAACAAGCCAGCAATATTTAGAACACAGTCTCTACTTCTATAGAAAAGTATTTTATTCCATGTAAACATCTCTGTATGTACTCTTTTGTTTTGAGTAAAATGATTTGGTGCCCTATATATATTATATATACCTTAGTTCTTAGTCATACCACGTTTTACCTTCTCTATAGTATATTAGAAGATCAATTTTTACCAAAAAACATATTGTTCTTTGATTCTTCACACATTTTCATTTTCTCCCATCTTTAACTCATTGGATAAATATCTAATTTATTTAGGTCATGCATCTAATCTTCTGAACTCTAATAGCAGTGAACACAAGAAAATATTGTACCAATTTTATTTGAGATATACAACTTATTTATCTATAGAACAATATAAAATTAACAGTCATATTTTTATGATGAAAATACATACATAAAAGTAGAGATAGTACAGGTTCTTGAATTAGAAAGAGAGCTCATTTATGTAGTTGTATTTTTATGAAGAACACACATTCATCTTCATCCAAATCCCTAATTAGCCAATATTGTTTGGTTCAGTTTCCAGATATTAAAAAAATTGTGTGATCGTTTTCCAGAGTTAAAAAATTGAAGTAAAAAAAAAAGTCAAATTAATTACAAAAAGGCCTCAGTATATCTGCACATATTTACATAATGTAAGTAATGTCCATGAGCATTAAAGAAAAATAGTTGACATTGTCTCTGAAGGGGAGCAAAATAGGCAACCCCCAAATTTGCTACTTTGGCTGAAGGCGATCAACTCAAAAGACATTTTACGTCTCCCTTAACTACCACAAAGAATTTAGATAGGGAGCTTGACTCACAGAGAGATCTATTACCAGAGACGACTTTTGATCTGAAAGACCTATCTGTATGGCGGGGCAAACATCTGTTCTTCTTATTCTCCTATGAATTACCCTCTTTCCCTTTGAAGTCATAGGCTCTATCTCATTCCTTAGTTCAGTATGGTGTATATGTCTTAACTGACCAACTTTTCCTTGGATCTCATATTTTAATGGGATTCCCATACATATGTAATTAAATTTGTTTTTCTCCTGTTAATCTGCCTTATGTCAACTTAATTAACAGTCCAGCCAAAATAACCTAGAAGGGTAGAGGAAAAAATTTTTTCTTCCCTACACCTCAATATAATTTAAAGTAAAAGCCATATGTTTTTCTCTCATCCAGACTTCACTCAATCATGTATACTTTTCGTGAGGGAATACGGAACCTCATTAGAGGTTAGAGCTCCAGAATAATTCAGAATTGTATTTGTCAAATACTTCTAGATTGGAGCTACCTTCCAAGAACTAAAGAATAAGATGAGCTGTCCAGCAGCACACACCATTTATGACTTAAACAGGACCAATGACAGTATGTTAGGCTGAGGATGAGAAACCATTAAAGTCTCATATATGCCCCTTGAAGAGGGAAAAAGTTGCTTGTAGTGAATTGATAACCTTAAATATTTTATAGCTGAAGCCAAAGAACAACTTAAAAATCAATTTTAAAAAAAGCAAAAGGATTTTTTTCATAAACTTTCCCATAAATATTTTAAAATACTGTGAAACTCTAATTTTCCTCCACAGAGAAAGGAAACACCTGTCCCTATGATAAAATAGTGTCCAATTCTCACACTGTTTCTCTGAAAAATTGTCCAAAACATAAGTCAATTATATCCCAAATTTTCAATGGGAAAATGAATTTCCCTGAAGCTAAACGGCAGTTTTTTTAAATGTCATATATGCCAGTTTTGAGACATGCTTTTAAAACATTTTAAGTGATTTTAAAATCAAATAGATCTTAAATTTCCACTCACCCATTCATATCCATGCAAATATATCTTGCTCATAAGTACTTACAGTTTTATCCATCTGATCTTTCTATCTCTATAAATAATTGAGTACAATTGGGAGATAAAATAAAATGAACAATCTTTATTCCAAATGTGGATTATTGAACATTTCAAAGTATTATGTCCATCACATACGGCTATAATTGATTATAATGGTGCTATTCACAGTTAACACTTTGCCACCACTTCCATGCTTCAAGAGGTTTATATCTCAGCTATAAACATCTGTTCTGTATTGAAGTAGATGTTGAAGATGTCAGCCTTTGAGAAATCGCTTTTGAAACTGAAAAAAAGAACAATCAAAAAAAGAAAAAGGAAAAAAGAACAATCATCCCAGACTTTTTTCTTATAACATTATATCTTTAAAATGTAACCAATATGTATGAATAAAACATTTTTTTAATTGTATTAGGGATTTTTAAAGCAAGATTTGGCTGTGACAGTACTGAATCAGAAAAAAAAAAGTGATATGAATGCAGAAATTACTTGTTCTGTGTGTTTACTCAGGGTTAGTTTGTCATACCACCCAGCACAGATATACTCATATCTGTCACAGTACCCTAAAGCCATTTGATTCTTTCAAGTGCCTTGTATCTAATTTGCTAAAAGAGCTGTTCTTATTAATTGCATATTGGCTTTTCATGTATACATGTTCAACAAACATTTAATGTCTAGTATAGCTTTGACATTGGTGATAAGAGTTTAATAAAACACTACCCTTATTTGTTTAGGAGATGGATAAATAAACCAGTATTTTTAAAATAAGCCTTAATTCCTGGTATGTGTGAGTACCACAGTAAATGTTACACACACACACACATACCCACTATATTATATAAGTATAATATAATGTGTGATGTATATGTAAATGATATATATAATGATACGGTGCTCTGTGGAAGTAGTTGTTAAAATCTGATTCAAATACCAAATAATAAATAATTTTAAAGTTTTACAAAAGATTTTGTAAAGTTTAGATGGTTCAAAATGATCTATATTTATAGACAATCTCAGCAGTTTTTGATGCAGTTTCTAAGGTTAATCTATAAATCAAAGGTGGCAAAATCAAATGTTCACAGGAACAAAGTACGTAACAGAAATATGTGATCTAAGACAAGGAAAAATCTGGAGCTGAGGGTGCTAGTAGAAAGGTTTCTGAATAAACCTGAAAACACTTGTCCCACTCAAATTCATTTTTAATCTGAAAACTTTTAAAACTTCATTTATGCCAAACCAAACTGGGCCACATGGCTGGTTTGGCCCAACTGCCTACACCAAGCCTTGAATATCTATTAAGAACAATACAGTATGTTTTTAGATGTTTTACATGAAATTTATCCTCAACTTTACTCTTCATCCTTCTTTTTTTTTTTCAGTAGTTGTTATCTGCAACTTATTTTTAGAGAACTATATCCATTTGCCAGTTTAAGCTGAACATTTATTTATTTTTTTTTTAAAGATTTTATTTATTTGAGAGAGAGAGAATGAGAGATAGCACGAGAGGGAAGAGGGTCAGAAGGAGAAGCAGACTCCCTGCTGAGCAGGAAGCCCGATGCAGGACTCGATCCCGGGACTCCAGGATCATGACCTGAGCCAAAGGCAGTCGCTTAACCAACTGAGCCACCCAGGCGCCCCAGCTGAACATTTATTTTTAATGTAAGTAATTGCTGGGGGGTTAAAAAGGTGGTGTTAAAAAGTGAGATTTAACAGACATGCAGACATGGCCTCATTAATAATACTAATTTATTGAAGTGTTCATGGTTGATGGTTCAGAAAATCAATTTAGTTAGTTCACTTAAATCCACCAGATTCTGGGACCTAAATAAAATTAACCATACTCAAAAGAAACTAATAGACAGCAATAAGAACAGCTACTCTTTATTGGTCACCAAATATAAAGCCAGGCACTATAATATTTACTTTAAAAACAGTACTTCCATTTATTTGTGTGTGTGTGTGGTAAAACACATATAAGAAAACTAGTCATCTTAACCACTCTTAAGAGTATAGTTAGGTAATGTTAAATACATTTGCATTATGCATCCAATTTCCAAAACTCATTTCATTTGGCAGAACTGAAACTCTATCTACTCATTAAAAAACAACTCCCCATTTTCCTCTTCCCCCACCCCCTGGCAACCATTATCCTACTTTTTGTTTCTGTGAGTTTGACTCTTGTAGATACCTCATGTCAATCTTAAAATTAAAATAGCCAGTTATTTTACTAGCAAATAAGTTTATTCAGGAATAGCAGAGGAACTGCATTTCAAAACAAGCAAACCCTGGGGAACCAAAGTCAAGTCCAAAGAGACAAAGGAAAAGTCAGCTTTAATTTGGATGAAATTAGGGAGGGTTGTCTTGAACAAAAGTTTATTGAAGAAGAACAAGAGTTTGAGGTTTTGACTGTTTCTCATTGGCTACAAGCTGTGGTTAGCACATTGCTGCTGGGGTAGGGAAGGATCTTCCTTTTCATAAAAGCAAGAGATTAAAATTCCTAGGTGAAAATTATGTCTTCCCTTGTCAAAACCATTCTTCTCTTTCTTCTTTCTCCTAGTTATAAAAGCTGCAATGAGTATATGTGCATGAGAACTCTTCTTCCAGGGCTTCCAACTCCCATTTTAAAGAAGGTTACTTCATGCATTTTCACACTCATAAGTGAAATTATGAGTACTGAGTTAATCCACTTAGCATAATGTCCTCAGGATTCATCCATGTTATTACATTTGGCAGGATTTTTTATTTTTTTTAAGGCTAAGTAATATTCCATTGTGTATGTCTATACCACATTTTGTTTAACCATTCATCTATTGACGGACACAAGTTGCTTATACTTTATGGCTATTGTGAATAATGCTGTTGTTGAGGGCAGCAAAATGGGCCACCCCCAAATGTGTCTTTTTGGCATATGATTTTTGCGGCAGGGGGCTGATTTTTTTTTTTTTTTTGAGACACAGCAGATATAGAAGAAGCTCTGAAAACAGAGGAGAATTTAACCTTTAGTAAGGAAAATTTATATTTATAAAGAACATCTTCATTTGTAAGTGTGTCTCCCTCTCTGTACTAGGAAGAAAAAGATGATTAAAGCAAGCAAAATGAGCAAACAAAGAAAAATAAACAAACCCAAACTCTTAATGGAGAAGATTGGACTTAAATCTGCATAACAAATCTTACTCTTGTTTAGCAGTTTTCCTAGTCACCTCTCTATAACTGGCCTCCCCACACCCTTCTCTTTTTAGTCTTTAGCTGAAGATGGTATTCAAGCCTGAATCCTAAATGAGAATTACTCATCTTTCCTTGGGGGTCTCCCTTGCATGTATGAGGTATACATGTTAACAAACTTGTGTGTTTTTCTTTTATTAATCTGTCTATGCTACAGCTGAGAATGAAGAAAGATGGAGAATATATTTTTTTTTCTCCCCCACACTATGAACATGAGTTTACAAATATCTCTTTGAGATCCTGCTCTCAATTATTTTGGGTATATATGGAGGAATAGAATTGATGGATCATACAGTAATTCTATTTTGAATATTTTGAGAATCTACCATACTGTTTTCCATAGCAGCTACATCATTTTACATTCCCCTCAACTTAATTTTAAAATAATGATGCAAGTCTGTTATCCTTATGTTATAATTGAGAAATTGAGGCACAGACAAATTAAGAAAGAGCTTTCAAATTTAGTAAAGGACAGCTCCAGGATATGAAATGGACTACTTATTAAGAATGGAGACAGGGGACACCTGGATGGCTCAGTTGGTTGAACATCTGACTCTTGAGTTGAGCTCAGGTCATGACCTCAGGATTGTGGGATTGAGTCCCTCATTGGGCTCCATGCCACTCAGCATGGAGCCTGCTTGGGATTCTCTCTCTCTCCCTCTCCCTCTGCCCCCCTCCCCCCCACTCATGTGTACTTGTGCACACGTTCTCTTTCTCTAAAAAAAAAAAAAAAAAAAAATGGAGACACTGGATCCCATGCACACCTGAGTTTAAATCCCAGGTCAGCTCCTGAGAGCTAAGAACCCTTGGACACATTACAGAGGATCCTGAAGTCTCAGTTTGCTTAGTTATAAGTGAGAGTGATTACCTCATATGATGGTTATGAGTGGATTATATGAGACTGGTTAGGAAATATATTTATATATAGGTTAGGAAAAACATGTTTTGCTTTTACCTTTTTTAAGTTCTTAACTGAGACCCCTGTAACAAAAGACAGATCAACAAAAGAAAAGCATACAAATGTATTTAAAGTAAGTTCTATATGACAAAGGAAACTTCATAAAGAAATGAAGATCCAAAGAAGTGGTTAAACTTGAGTATTTTTGTGCTAGGTCTGATGAAGAGTAGAGAGTTTTAAGAAGATATGACAGGACAAAGGGTCAGAGGTAGTGTAGTGAAATGGGGGAAACTTATCAAGGCCTCTTCCTTCAGATTCTGATTTGTGTCCCTTAGTCTTAGGAGATAAGGAAGCTCCTTTACCTTTAGGTACAGGTAGGCACTGTTCACATGAGGATCTGAAAACCTACTTCAGGGGACAGTCAGAAAGTCCTTCCTGCACCTGCCATTTCTCAATTTCTTCAGCTTAAAATGTTCAAATTGCCAACACGCCATATTTTGAGCTTGCATGTCCTAAACTTTATCATATGCTTATAATGTAGTAAGACTTCAATAATTAAGTCCTGAGCATACACATTAGGCACCTTGATCAGTTTAAATACAACTGTTTATTCTTATAGATTCCTATAGTTGGCTAATTTAAAGTATTTTGTGCTGACTTCAGTTACCCAAAATTAACATCATTCTCTAGTTGTTCTATATCCATGATTAGTTTCTCTTATGCTGATGTGGGCTCTCATTGCTCCATGATAGTGATGAAGGAATTCTCATTTTTCTTTTTCACAATGTTAAAAATTGTCCTGCATGTAGGGGCACCTGGGTGGCTCAGTCAGTTAAGCGTCTAACTCGTGGTTTTGGCTCAGGTCATGATCTCAGGGTTTGGGATCGAGTGCTGAGTAGGGCTCCTTGCTCAACACAGAGTCTAAAATTCTTTCCCCTCCTTCTCCTTCCTCTCTTTCCCCTTCTGCTCTTTCCCCTACGCTCTTTCCCTCTCCCTCTCTCTCATAAATAAATAAATAAATAAAATCTTTTAAAAAACTGTCCTGCTTGTATTTACTGGTGGAATTTCTCCCTCCTTGTTGTATTCCCAAAAATAGCAATCTGATTTTTAAGGCAATAGATGCTGTTTCAACAGGCTTTACATGAATGGTCACTCAGGATTTTATATTGGACTTTGGACTTTGGAATAGTGCCAATGACCTTGAGGTTCACAAGTTAGATGGTTAAAGCAATGAAGCAGGAGAAATGAAGTGTTTATCCACATTCCATCTCAGGTATATCTTTCCAGCCTGACCTGAATCAGAAACAGAGCTGGAAATTATTAAGGCAGTGTGGAGAAGCCCTTGGGAGTTTTATAAGCTTCTCTGCAACCTCCCCAAGCTTGTGGCTATGCTTTGGCAGCACCCCTTACACCTTAAGGGAAGACACACAAGGAAAACACTCAGGTGGATATTCTCAACAAAGGGAATCATGTGCTAATCTGCAGACCTTATTTTCATCCATTCACGTATCTTGAACCCAGTCAATTTTAAAATTTGTCCAGTGATGCAAGCCACTTGCCATAAATAAATAAAAATATTACCACACTGATTTTTTAAGTTTTCTCATAAACGTGTTTAGGAGAACATAGATTTATCACTATATTTGTAGGCTATGAGAACAAAGCATAAATTATGTGACTAGTACACTACCTCAAGAGAAGGTTGGGATATGGCAGTGTCTCAAGTCAAGTGGCTATTGCTAATCTAATTTAACCAAAGCTACTCAGATCGAATTCAACCAAGAAACTGCCAAACATGAATGAAAGTCAGAATGGAGTGCAACCTCTCCTGTTACTCTGACACTCAGGGCAGATCAGTAAAAATGCAAGGATAAACAGAGATATGCAAGGGATTTTTAGTAGGAGACAGAGTCCCTCAAGAGAGAAGGCAGGAAACTATAGTACTGCACAAACAAAAATTTTAAGTTTTTATTTCTTAAAGGAAAACGCACACAAAATAAGCAACTAATATTTTGCAAAATGTACCTTGGATCCTGTTTAAATTATTGATGGGATTCAGGACATGTTATCCTAAAATTATGGTACCTTGGCACACTGAATATCTTAAACTGAAGGATTTTGAGAAAATAGCAGAAGTAGGAAGGTCTCTCTGACCTTTCCCTCCACCTCACTCTTCTTCCCTGAAACAGGTCATAAAACTCCTACGTGAAAGGTATCTTCTCTCTACCAAGAGGAAGACATTTTTATCACCAGAGATGGGGAATTTGGGACTGAGAAATCTATACAAACAAACCTTGTTAAATGAACCCTTATCTTCCTAGTTACTTCTTCACCATTTACTACTCCTAGACCAACCCCCTCTGTCTTATCAGTTCATCACAAGTTTATTACTTCTTTGCCTAAAAGGTAGTACAGCTTCTCGATCTGGGCACATCTTTGGGGACATATTCTCTTAGGAAGGCCCCCACGTACATGTAGAAATTCAGTGAAATTGGAATGTTTTTCTCCTGTTAATCCATCCTTATCAGTTTGATTTTCAGACCCAGTCAAGAACTTTAAGAAGATTGAGGAAAACCTTTTCCTCCCCTATGTAAGTGGCCAATAAGAACAGGAAAAAGTGATCAACATCATTATTCATTAGAGAAATGCAAATTAAAACCACAATGAGATAATATTATTATGTACTAGAATGGTTATTATAAAAAAAGATTATTACTACCAAAATTTTGTGAGGACTTGCATACATTGCTGATAAAGATGTGAAATCATACAACAATGGTCTATTTTGTACTTTGCATAAGACATGTTTTTTTTTAAATTGCAGGAGAACTGATAGAGTGTCCAAAAAAACATGTGTGAAAACAATGTAGGTCAACATAAAGAAAGCTGGTAAATTATGTATCATTAATTTTATTTTTAAAAAAATCTAGTTTAATGTTATAGTCTGAAACTCCTCCTTCAAGTTTAGAATGAGGAACTTTACTCAAAACAGATTTCAATGTGATATGATAATCTATATCATTAAGTATTATGATGGGGTTCAAGGCATACTACCCCAGAATTTGACACCTTAGCATGCTGAATTTTTTTTTTAAGATTTTTTTTTTTTTTTAAGTTGAGAGAGAGAATGAGAGAGACCATGAGAGCGGGGAGGGTCAGAGGGAGAAGCAGACTCCCGCTGAGCAGGGAGCCTGATGTGGGACTCGATCCTGGGACTCCAGGATCATGACCTGAGCTGAAGGCAGTTGCCCAACCAACTGAGCCACCCAGGTGCCCAGCATGCTGAATATTTTTAAGCTGAAGGAGTTTAAGAATACAGCAGAATCAGGAAGGTCACTCTGACATTTCTTCTGTCCTTCTCCCCTAAGACAGGTCGCAAAACCTTCATGTGAGAGATGCCCTCCTTCAGGGAAAAAGAATATCCTCACCTCTGAAGACAAAGGGATGCTAAGAAAAATGGCAACGAAAAGGCATTGCTAAGTTTTCTCCAGTTTACTGCACTTACCTCATACTCCCTAACCTATCATGTTTATCCACAACCGTCCACTCTTTATTAACATAGCATAAATATACTCAGGTCTAACCATTTCTTCACTTTTCTTATGGGTCTTCAGTTTCTTGTGAAGGCTCATATGTCATGTAAAACATATTAAATAAATGTTCCTCCTGTTAATCTGATTTTGTCAGTTTAATTTTCAGACCCTACCAGGCACCTTAAGAAGATCAAGGAAAACTTCTTCCTACCCTACAGTTTCTTAAATTTTCTCCCTGGAATGATTAAATTTCTAAATATTTCCCTTTTTACTAAACTCGGTAAAGAACATTGATCATTTTCTCACTGATACTCACTTTAGGGAGAGTCTTCTGGGTGCTCTCCTGAGTGGTTAGTGATGAAAATCTGAGCAGATATCAAAAAGTCGTCTGGGTGGCTCAGTCGTTAAGCGTCTGCCTTCGGCTCAGGTCATGGTCCCAGGGTCCTGGGATCGAGCCCCGCATCGGGCTCCCTGCTTGGCGGGAAGCCTGCTTCTCCTTCTCCCACTCCCCCTGCTTGTGTTCCCTCTCTCGCTGTGTCTCTCTCTGTCAAATAAATAAATAAAATCTTTTAAAAAAAAAAAGTCGTGTTATTACCCATTCTCTCCATAAGCTTATAATCTAGTTGCAGAGGCAATTATCTGGAATTCTACCATTGGATTAATTCTTAGGCTTAAGGTGTTTTCTCCAGCGGAAACCTGTTTAAAATATATCTTGAGATGTGGGAACATATGGGGTAATTAGAAAGCACTAAGTGGTATGTTTCACAGCAGCAGAGGCTTGGTTACTTTCTATATTCTCCTTGGATATTGGGAAGGATACATTGAAAGACAATTGGAGAGAAGTGCCATATTCTTTCATTGTCGGATAGAAAAGGAACCCATTAACTATATTTATTTTCAGATCCTTAAGAAAAGGGAAATAAGCAGAGAATTAGCATTTATCTATCACAAACTACATGTGAAGGATTTTACATGCACAACTAAGAAGCTTGCACCTTTTTAAGTTCATTTGGCTAGATAGGGAAGACGTGACATTGATCTCTTGCTTCAGTTGTTCCTACCACATAATAAATCTTACCAATGTCCATGTCTTCCATCTGTATCTAGGAAATTCAAATCTTAGTGTTAGAGAGTGGCAAACTATAGGAAATACTTTGTATGGCTTCTGAAAGGACTGTAAATTTAATGAGACACCTCTTTATTTGATGAAAACAACAACAACAAAAGGGAAACAAAGACAGAAACTGAGGTATAATATGGGAAAAAATACTGTTAAGTCCTTGTTGGATCAGATTATATGCTTTTCCCTTATTTATTATCTTTGTCTCTAAATCAACTAAATATATATTACACTAAAATTTATATTTCAGTAATTTGAAAGTAACTTCCTAAGGAATGACAGAATTGTGATTTACCCCATGTATACCTGTATCACACTAAGGTGAAGAGAAAATCCCATGTTTTGGTAGGTAAACCTGTGTTACCATCTAGCGGTAAAATATCAGAACCATGGACACAAACTCCCTGAGCCCTGGAGAGGAGCTCATTCATGAGTGCTAAAAATGCAACACATCACACAGTGATAATGTCACAAGCAAGGACTACAATTCCGTTAGGATTCTGTGGTCTAACTGCATTCAGACAGGTTCTCAGATGTGTAGATACAAGGCTGGATTACAGTGAAGCTTCATTTAAAAGGATTCATGTGTTTAATGCCTTATCAAGGTGTGAACAATGCTACCTTCAAACCTGGATGGGACATGGTTTGTTATTTTTATTCAAATTGAAGTCAGTAGTTTATAAATATTCTTCCTGAATTAGCACTGGAAAACTACTAAAGCCTAAAAAAAAAAAAAGGGATGTCCAGAAAACAACGGAGGTAGGGAAAATAGAATGACTTGGATACAGCTTCAGGAATGGTTCTCTCATGCAGAGAAGAGGACACTAAAATATATAGTAGTCTCAGCCTTTCTCTGGATGTTTCCTCATGATTTGATGCTAACTCCCCAATCTAGCAACTCTTCTCCATCTACCAATGGGAACACCGATAAAAGGCAAAAATATCAGTAGGTAGGTTGTGCCACATAAACACATGAATGCAGATGACTTTGGATCAGGAGAGAATATAAAGGATTAAGACAGGGGACAGGTGCACTATCCATCTATCTTACACACATTTTCTGAGAGTCTGTCTTATGCCAGTTCCTCTGCTAGTTACAAGAGCTACAGTAAGTAAGCAATGGTCTAATGGGGAGGAATTAGCTTATAATGGCAGTCCATAATAAGTGACATCACAGAGACCCACACAAAATCTTGTTGAGCAAGGAATGAAGACTAAATAACTGACAATGGGGATTAGGAGCATCTTCATGGATGAGGGATCAATTGAATTTGACATTGAATTATGAGTAGGGACTTAACAAATGTTTAAGAAGTTCAAAGGCCCAGAAACATCAGAAAACTCTGCCTGAAAAACAGTAAGAAGCTTTGGACCTTCTAAAGAAGAGAAGCTTGTGTGTGGTGTTACAGTAAAAGATTCTAAGTAGACAGAGAGTGATAAAGGATGGGCAATAGGTAGAACAATGGAAATCACTAACAGAGAAGATAAGTAGGAAATCTATTTAAAACGCATGCTATTGACTCACTAGATGGTATGCTTCTGTATTTCTGTGTTTTGTAATTTTATTTGGCATCTGCTTAAAGAAACCAACCACCAAAAGTTAAGTTCCGTGAAAGCATTTAGTCTATTTTTATTACTGCTGAATTCCGTAGTGATTGGAAAAGTACCTGGCACATAGTTGCAGATCAGTAAACATGTAAATATTTGTAAATTGAAGTTTAAAGTTATTTAGTAAACATTTATTGAGCACTTGCTGTGTGCTGGCACTGTGACAGGATATGTTGTGTTGTCTTTTCACCCAAGAAGATTAAATTATAGACAAGTGATAACTAAGTGGTGAGAAACAGGCGTTCTCAAATGACTGGGAAATCTACCAGAACAGAAATATTCAACATGGCAGTCACTAAGCATCTGTAGCTACTGAGCAGTTGAAATGTGTCTTGTCTAACTGAGATGCGCTATAAGTATAAAATATGCTCCAGAATTCAAAGGTTTGGTACAAACAAAAAAGAATGCAAAAGTATCTCATTGAAAAATTTTGTAAAATTGATTGCATACTGAAATATTTTAAATACATCGTGCTAAATAAAATATATCATTAAAATTAAGTCACCTCTTTCTCTTTTGGTTATTAAAAATGTAAAATTAATTATGTAGCTCACTCTGTATTTCTATTGGGCAGTACTTTGTTAGAAAATCAAGAATAAAACTATTTTTTTTAATGTGTGGGTTGGAAAACCTCTACAGCCATTTCTCCGATTATATTAATTTTGAGTACTAAAGGGAGGGATGAGTAGTTTTATAAACAATTGGAGTGACTTTTGTGAGTTATGCAATTAAAAAAGACCACTCAGTTCTAGGCAGTAACCTAATTTGATGCTTTATGATTCATGTGCAGATAAAGAGAGCCAATCTTGGGGCGCCTGGGTGGCTCAGTCATTAAGTGTCTGCCTTCAGCTTAGGTCATGATCCCAGGGTCCTGGGATCAAGCCCCACATTGGGTTCCTTGCTCAGCAGGAAGCCTGCTTCTCCATCTTCCACTCCCCCTGCTTGTGTTCCCTCTCTCGCGTTCTCTCTCTCTCTGTTGAATAAATAAAATAAAATCTTAAAAAAAAGAGAGAGAGAACCAATCTTGATTCTCCACAAGGCCTGGGATTCCTTGCTGACTGGAGGAGAGTAAGAAACTTTTCAATAGTTTCCCAGACAGGCATTCAGATTTGACCTACTGCTTATTCATGGAATCAGGTTCTTTGTGAGAAGTTCCACTTCCTGGTTGCAGTAAAATGATACAATCACTGAAAATGGCAGAATTTGGGAATTTCATCTATGGGTCTAGTCAAAGAGTTCTGAGATCTCCCTGTCAGAGCCATATCATCATAACCCAGTGTGTGCTTCCTGCCTGGAAATGCTTTCCCTGCAGCCAACTGTTGCTAGCAATTCTCAGAACACTATTAGAGGTGTGTGTTCCCGTGTGAAATAGCAGTATTGTGAAAATTCAACTTGGAAATTCTGTGAATTATGAGACCAGGAAACAAATATATTAGGAAGAAATTGGGATGCTGAAGCATGGATAACAGCAGGGCTTGCTGGGCAGTGTTATTCTGGGCTGGGGAAGTTATGAAAGAGTTTCGTGTAGGAAGAACAAATTGCAGTTTAAGGAGCATGTAGGCACCAGGCATTAGGAAGAGAGGAGGAATCAGAAATCCAACAAACTTTTACATAAAAATGAGAAGAAACTGATGGATAACCTGGCTTTTAAAACTCTTTCTCCCAGTGCAAACTTGGGTTCACATATGGACAAGGTTCAATATAAATCTCAGGCAGTGGAATGACTGTAGGTGTGTTGTCATTATTGCT
The DNA here is from genome assembly GCF_003265705.2 of Callorhinus ursinus. Classification (NCBI taxonomy): domain Eukaryota; kingdom Metazoa; phylum Chordata; class Mammalia; order Carnivora; family Otariidae; genus Callorhinus; species Callorhinus ursinus. Next base: position 23,050,799 of record NW_027397063.1, read on the forward strand.
GTTTGTCAAATATTCCTGGTTCTTTCCACTTTCTAGCACAGAACAGGATTTTGCTTCCTGGCAATCTTGTGTTTTGATGGGAGCATGGGATTAATTATATCTAACAAGTCATTTGTGGAAGTGATATAAGTTCCTTCTGAGCTAGAGTCCCTTATCAGTGCAAAACTGTCCATGCTATGTGGGATCTAAGACCTATAATTAACTGAGTCACACTGGTTAAACTACCTTTAACAAAATAAGTGGAAACTGGCCAGAAATAGCCTTTCCAAGCAACTTATTTATTTAGTTAGGTTAACTTATAGTTAATAACTTATTAGGGCTATTTGACATAACAAAAAGCTACACAATATAAAAAACCTATCCAATCTACCCAACTTATATTATTTGGTTTTCTCTCTCTCTCTCTCTCGGGCTATAAGTAAAGGGAACATAGGATCTTAACCTCTAGGCTTCATTCCCCCTCCCCCACCAGTCCCCAATCAGTGGTACATGGTTTCCTAATAGTATAAATGCTTTGCTTTCTCTTTCTCTGGAAGCTGCCTACCCTGTCTTTGTGGATGGTATTCAATGTGAAGGCTCTCATCTGTGTGGTTACCAGATTTGGGCTCTTTCAAATGTGAGAAGAATGAGGGGATGGCATTCACCTTTCCAGTAGGAGCAAGAACCATCAAGCTATGAAAGTTCAAGGTTTATATATCTGAAATGAGAACTTCCATTTCTGAGATTGGTTCCCTTGGATTAGTGTTGTTTGTTCCCTTGCTATGATTGGTTAAATGCAAAATAGTCAATGTGATGTTTTAATCCCAGATGTAATTTATGTATAGACTGGCTTTTCAACCCTATGCATTTGGTGCTAGATTTTACAGATCATCAAATTAGACAATACTCATATGGTAATGCTACGGCAATTCCTGAAATTCAATGCACATTTTAACACTTGTGCACACTGAAAATACTTCCAGAGCTTTCTTTTACCTCTGGTGTGATGACTGCTAAGGTTCAAAATGGTGCCTTCTCCATCAACTTTGTTTTCTGATTAACTATAACTAAAAATGTTAAAAAATAAAAAATGACTGTAACTAAAGAGTTCTGTCATTAATAATCAGCAGTGTTGAAAAAAGAAAAGAATATCAAACCTGGAATTACTGGTCTGGATCATAATCTTTATTATATTATTTACTAGCCATCTCACCATAGGAAAGCAAACCATCTTCTTTAAAATAAGACCAATAATGCCAAACTAACTGAAGGCGATGCAGAACAAAATGAGCCAGAGTAAAAGAAAGGGAGTCTACAGATGAATGGTAATTCACACCATAAGAAGCAGTTACATTTGACATTTTCTACTGAAACCTCTCTAAATTCTCTTTTAAAACCCCTATATGACTAGTAGCATTTGAACAGTGGTAAAGTCAAAGCAAAGTCAGATGGTCCTTTAGCTTTCCAGGGTAGATGGTGCTGACATCAACTAAAATAGAGATTATGGAAGAAGGTTTTCTGCTATGGTCTCAGAGAATAGAATGATTTGCATGTCTAATTTAAAAAAATGTGGGTATCTTTTTTCTTAAATCTTCTACACAGACTTTAGGAATGAAATTTCTCATTTGCATGTTAGGAGCTGAGCTCAATCTCCTTTTCTTTCCCAATACGTACACACCCATATTAACTTCTCATGCACATCTAAATGAGGTAGCATACTCTTTTCTGACCTTATCAGTCCTTCTCATATAATTACTCACCACTCTTTCCCCCTTCCAATAGATTTTGGAGTTTCATTCCCAGGGCTCAATGTATTTTGCCTCCATTTCTTTATCTCTCCCAAGGCTACATAGCAAGAATATAGAATCTTATTCTGGCAGCTGCTTTAGTCTGTTTTGTTTTGCTTTGTTCTGTTTTGATACTACTAGATTCCTATTTTTTGTATTTATTCTTCACGTAGGAGAAGATCACTCCTTGAGCCACTAAACAGTTTGTGTCTGTTGGTGCCAGGTTTGTCAGCTATGATTGTTCTTTCTCTTATATTTCACCTCTTTCAGCATAATTGCTGTCAATCTTGCTCAACTTGAAGTTTGAACAATAATACATAGTTATAGTTTACTGATATTTTGACTTTGCAACATGTGAAATAAAATTTTAATTAGCATTTAGAGAGGGTTTGGGTCTTGTGAGCAGAAAGAAAAATGTTCAATCTATTTTCAGGGGCTCCTTCATTCATTCTTCAAACAATTATAGTTTACTTACTAAATACCTATACTATAGGAGGCACCCAAGGAGAAATAAAATACATGAAATAGTCCCTCAGTTTACAATCTAGTTGAAGAAAAGAAGTATATCTATCAACTATTTTAGTCTTGTTTTTCTAAAATATTTCAATTCCCTTTTGCTTTTACCCAAAGATAAAATGGATTTGGCAACTGCCTTACATATTTGGACTATGTAGAGAGTCTGTCTAAAAACAAAGTAAGATTTCAGTGAAGCACTTTTTAATAGCAATTTTTTAAAGAAAATTCCCTAGTAATTTCCTTAAAAGTTTACTTGATTTTATTTAGGTAGCAGTCTGATTTAAAATGTTTGTCAGTCTAATTTGTACTTAAGTAAAAATCTACTCACATAACTTCTTATGTTCAGAATGCCAATATATAAATGAATAATTGAGGGAATTCACAAAGAATTTAAAGAAAAAAAAACACTTAGATTAATTATATTCCCGGCCTAAAGTTACTTCAGTTCTCAACTTAATTGTCCCATGGAGACCTATCCTTTATCATCTGTACATATACCACACACACACACACACACACACACACACCATGTACATACATATTTTAATTTAGTCCAATAGGAAACTATTATTCACCAAAAGCTTTGTTTGATTTCCATACTTTCAAAAACCTTCTCAGATCTATTTCCCTGCAGTCCTATTTTCTTTTAGCTCTATCCTGAAGAAAGCCTCTCTCTGTGATTTGAAACATTTCCCAGTGTCTATTGCAGTGGCTAATTTTTCATTTTATTAATACCAATAATATGATGCATTCAAGCACTCTGCAGTGTTTTGATAAGATTCCATGAGGGTCTAGCCTTTGCCAGCTATATAAAAATGTTCAAAAAATAAAGCATCAGGGCAAAAATATATGCCCTGCTGACCATTTGTACCAAAGGAGATTAGAACACACGGCGGAAGCCTGGTCTATAGAAGTATTTTCTGAAGACAGGAGCCATGCAGAGGGCTTCATTACCTTCCGAACACTTCAAAATGAAAAATGGGAGGAAAGTATCTGGGGAAGACTGGACAAGAAAACATCACGCTAAACAGCATACCCATTATGATAAGTAAAAGGGGGTGTGTGATTTAGAGAGTATTGATTTCAATTCCCATTTCAATAAAATGAGAAAAAAAGTGGTGGTTTCAAGAGGGGAAAATAAAGTATTATGCTTTTATCAGACAGGTCATTTTGAGTTTGCTTACCCATTCCTTCTGTCTTCCTCAGTCTCAACACCAAAAAGAGAAGAAAAAGAATACTGGTTTAACAGGGTCAACAATAAAGGAATAAAAGGATTTATTTAATTCACCATAAAATTTCAGGAAAAATAATAACATTTGAATCATGCGACCTTTTTCAGATACAATCTATATGAGAAATTATAGTGAGCCTTGGAGCATATATAGATTTCAGGAAATTGTGAAATTTTGGTGTACCTTAATATATCATGAGCAATTTAGCATCCCTGACTGAGTGCTAAATTTCTAACCTGCTCTTAAGAGGTAATGCTATAAACTATTTGAAGAGTAACTTTGTTTAATGTGTTAGAAAATATGAACTAAACAATTAATACTTCCAGTAATATTTTATTATAAAAGAGTAATATCCCAACTGCAGAAAAGAAAAATATTCTGTTTCCTACCACATTTGCTGTGACAAAGGGTATTATGAAATCTCTGCCCCAGGAACTGCCTGAAAGTCATTTTTCATGTCCACATTTTGGCTGTCTTATATTAAGTGAGGTAAATAAAAGATATCATGATCCAAATAGCATAATAATAATAATAAATGAATAAAAACAAAAAAACCCTCAAAAGTTCAAAAAGCTTAGAGACAATAAAATGACTATATCAATTTTTGTAAAAATAAAAAATGACCTTTTACTATTATTTTAGCCCAAATGGCCCAAATTTAGCTCTCAGTTCTCTGCTTCATTTATTTCAATTGGTGGCAGAGCTTTTGAATGTGCTGGGAAAGCTTTGATCACTATCTCAACTATCCACACATCAAAGAGAACTCCATATGTGTGTCTTCTGTATTTCTCTTGGCACTGTATACACCAGAGATTTTATTGCACATAAAAGGTTGTGTCACAGAATCATTCAAAATTGACTCAGATTTCCCTTTCACTCTTATTAGTGGAAATTAACTACATCATACTCTTTTTTTTTTAACATTCTTAGTTTATTGATCCTCTCATGAAAAATCTGCACAACCACCACAGATAAAGCCACTGCAGCATCTTTACTCCTTCCGTTGTCCAATCTCCAGCTCACTTTGTGCCAGCACCAACGTTGGCTTTTGCAGTCCCCCTGACTTTCTTAGTTCTGTTTTTGCATTCCTTTTGCTGTTTTCTTGATGTCTTTTTCTTCTCATACAGGCCATGTCTTGCAAGTCTGTGTTTGGGTTCATTTTCTTTGCATAATCCAAGGAATCATAAATCATGCCAAAGCCGGTTGTCTTGCCACCACCAAAATGGGTTCTGAATCCAAACACAAATATGACATCTGGTGTGGTCTTGTACATTTTGGCTAGTTTTTCCTGAATTTCTGTCTTAGGTACCGTTGCCTTTCCAGGGTGAAGAACATCAACCACCATCTGTTTCCGCTGAAGTAGTTGGTTAGTCGTGAACTTCCTGGTCCGGGTAGTTACTGTGTCATTCATGATGGCAGCGAGGCTTCAAGCCTAACTACATCATACTCTTAATATAATCGATAATTTGATCTAAAAGCTATATACAAAACGTTCTTTTTAAAAAAGATTTTATTTATTTTTGTGAGAGAGAGAGAAAAACCAGTGCAAGCGGTGGCGGGGGGGCGGGCAGGGAGGGAGAAGCAGACTCGCTGCTGATCAGGGAGCCCGATGCGGCATTGCATCCCAGGACCCTGGGACCATGACTTGAGCCAAAGGCGGATGTTTAAACAACTGAGCCACCCAGGTGCCCTAAAATGTTCTTAGTAAAACAAATAATTTCTCTAAATATGCTCAACTTGGGGTGCCTGGGTGGCTCAGTCATTAAGTGTCTGCCTTCGGCTCACTCAGGTCATGATCCCAGAGTCCTGGGATCGAGCCCCGCATCGGGCTCCCTGCTCCGTGGGAAGCCTGCTTCTCCCTCTTCCACTCCCCCTCCTTGTGTTCCCTCTTTCAGTGTGTCTCTCTCTGTCAAATAAATAAATAAAATCTTAAAAAAAAATTAAATTAAATAAATAAATAAATAAATAAATAAATAAATAAATAAATAAATATGTTCAACTAAACTTTGAGTGGATTTGCTTCATTACAGTGCAAAAAAGAAAAATGTGGCAAAAAGGAATGACTTGAAGTTATTACCTGTTCCCTTTTAACATGTTAGGTGAATTTTTACAATGGAGAAATTCAGACTTACAATTCAATTATGTGAAATACAAATGACAACGACTTTGGAAGAGTTAGAAATACTGTATAGTTACAGTTTTTCAGGAACCCTGTTATAAAATCACAACAGAATCACAGCATTCTCACTTATGATGGAAGCACAGATCAAATGATTTGGATCTGGAAAAATAATATCTACAATTTTTTACAAATGTGCTTTTCCTACCCCTCAACTCTAGGTCTAGTACCATGGGGCAAAATTAGGGTCCACATTCAACTCACTCTACCTGCTACATTTTGTGAATAGATTGAATAAAAGAAAATACAACATAGCAATTAATGTGGAAAATTGTAATATTTCTGATGAGATACCAATGTGTTAATATATAGTTTTTGTTAAATTCAACTTTTTAATTAAGTTGTTGACATACTGAGATTGTCATTTGTAAAAAAAATATATATATCAACAGGTAAGCCAAACAGAGGACCATGGAAATTACCCATTAGTGGTCATTAGATCACACTGGAAAGACAACTTTCTGGAAAAATTATAAACAAAGAAATAAAATAATTCAACATCTTCCATTGAGCTTTAGGGCTATAAATCTGCTAATAATTATTTAAAGTAATTGTGAGCAAAGACTTCAATGCATTATGACAATTATACTGTGCTTTAAAAATGTAGCATAAGACGGTTTTGACAGTACTTCACATCAACTACTGAGACACTTAAGTTGTAAGTATTCCCAAAAGAAGAAGAAGTAATATTCTGTGGAGTTGCATGCAAGATGGAAGCCCTCTGAACTACCTGAAGGGTTTAAGGTGGATTTAGCCCTTCTGGTCTCTTGACTGTGTCTACACAAGCAAAGCGAATTGGAGATATAAAGCAATGATCCTGATTAACCAAGCAAAAAATAATTATCTGCAAGTCAGAAACAGGCAATGGTTTAGGCATGAATTATCCAGACTGACTACTATATATGTTGATTGAATTCATCAGGTAACACTATGCTGCCTTATCTTTTTTGTATAGACAATAAAAAAAAAATTGTGAAGTACGTCTGACATCAAACTTTGTGCCTGTATGTCTCTTCAGAACATGGTACTAAAGGAAAGGTTTATTCCATGAGACCAAGTACACATTAGAATAAGACGAAGATGAAAGAAAATTCCAATATTTTGAAATGAGAATTCTATGGCTCTAATGACCACATAGTGTCCATAAGCACCTCAGGCCATAAAGATATAAAGAGGAAGGCTAGATCATGGATAATCCAGTGATATATATCTCATTTCAACCTCAGAGACCTCACACCTATGTAGAGGAACCTGGACAAATAAAGTATGCAGAGAGATAAGTAGATAAAACCAGTTCAGGTTTTTAATAGGTGATATGAAAACTAAATAAATGGTTGAGACAGAGGGTGATGTATGTTAGGGTACTCAGTCAAGACTTCCTTGAAAAGATGTATCAAGTACCTATTTTTGCATCAGTGGCTTAAAATAACACACATTTATTATCTCATGATTTCATTATGTCAGGCATCTTCTATAAACTTAGCTTGATCTTCTGCTTTGGGGTTTCTCACAAGACTGTCATTAAGGTGTCTGTTAGGGCTAAGGTTTCATCTGGAGGTTCAACTGGGGAAGGATCCTCTTCTGAGCCCTGTTATGTGGTTGTTGGCCAGATTCAGTTCTGTTTCAGTTATTGGACTGAAGACTTCAGTGGATGGTCGTTGGTCATGGCTCTGTTTCAAATCCTTGCCATGTGGACTTATCAACATGACAACTTGTTTCATCAAAACTAGAAAGGATGAGGGTCTTCTAGCAAGATGGAAGTAAGAATCTTTGTAATCTTTTTTTTAAGAATTTATTTATTTATTTGAGAGAGAGAGTGACAGAGAGAGCACAAGGGGGGGCGTCAGAGGGAGAAGCAGGCTCCCCACTGGGCAGAGAAGCAGGACTCAATCCTAGAACTCTGGGATCATGACCTGAGCCACAGGCAGTCACTTAACTGACTGAGCCACCCAGGCACCCTAGAATCTTTGTAATCTTCTCTAGGTTGAGATATCCTACTGGTTAGGAAAAAGTTATTATAGAAAAGGACATAGTACAAAGCCATGAATACCAGGAAATAGGGCGCCTATCATTGGGGGCCACAGTAGACATTATCTACCAGAGAAGATATCATTGCAGCCTAACCATGAGCCAAGCATGGGGAGGAATGCCCCAGTCAAAAGGAAATGCTGAGGGCCCAAAGTCAAAAAGCCAAGTGTTCAAGAAACTGAAAGAAAATAGAATAAATAGAAAATTATGAGTGATAGGGAGAGTGTTAAAAGATAAATTGCAGTTAGGTCAGGTAAGTCCTCATAAGCTACGCTAAGTAGCTTAATTTTACTCTAAGTGTAAGAAAATCTATTCATGGTTCTTTGGCAGGGGTGTCATATCATTTCATTTACCCTCTAAGCAGATAACTGAGCCTGTTATATGGAGAATGGAAAGGAGATCATAGTAGTGGTAGTGATCAGATGATACTTGAGGCAAGACAATTGACAGTGTTCTGGATTCAGGTGGTGACAGTGGCAACAGGAAATACAGCACATTCGAGACATATTTTAGAGGTAGAATCAACATGGCTTGAATGTGGAGGGTGAGAAAAATGGATAATTTTAATGACTGCTAAATTTCTGGCTTACACAACAGGGTTGAGGGAATGATTGTACTATTGACTGAGATGAACAAGACTGTGGAGTAGGAATAAGAAAACAATCTGAAGAGAAAAAAAATCACAAGTTTAGTTTGTTAAACTCGAGATGTCTGTGAGACTTTAAGTAGAACTATCAAACAGGCAATTGGAAATAAACGTCTGGAGCTCAGGGAAAAGATTGGGCTAAATATTTAATTACATGAAATTAATGGAGTTTGGACATAACCGAACACTCTAGAAAATGTATACTAATAAAGAATATTATATTTAGGTTTGAAGCCCAAATCTGCCATCAAATAGTTGTGCATTTTTAGGCAAGCCACGTTGTCACTTTAAGCCTTTGTCCGTTGTAAATACATGTATGATTTAACATGTGTGAAGTGTAAACTATATCATGTCTCCAGGAATTATTATTCAATTCACTATGTAGTCTTGGTTAAATTATGTAGCTTCTCTAACCCTTATTTTTCTGCATGAACAGAAAACACCCTATGAAATCTGAGGTCCCTTCCAGCTTCAAAATTCTCTCTATGATTGAAATACAGTGTATATTCACAATTACACAGAATGATTTTCTATTTAAAAAAATTTTCAAAATGAACACTTAACTTAGCTTCTAGTTAGTACACTGGATATAGTATGCATGAATTTTCAAATATTTTAATATAATCATCATTTTATGGAGAAAAACCAGAACTGAAATAAATACAATCCATAGGAGTTTTATTATATTATCTTAACAAAATAAGTATTCAGCATCAGATAGCAACTATCTAATTTCAAGATTTCCTTACCATCTTCATGCCCACAATAATACACAATCAGAGTATATTTAATAAGTTCTGCAAAAGAAGGTAAGTGAAAAGAAATCATCTTTTTTTCATTTTACATTGGGCCAAAAGAATCCAACCCTTCTATTTAAAAACAAAAATTATTGTATTGGCCTAAATTATCCAAATTGGCTATTTCTTTTCTTTAGCATTTACCTTTGTTGCTTTCTTTATCAAACCCAGTCTTGATTAGCCCTATTATGATTATAGAGTTAATGTGCCTTTTACCAAAATTAACCTTATTGTAAAATAGACAATCATCTTAACAATATTTGCATATCTGTTTAGTATGAGAAGTTGCAAGTTGAAATGTTCATGACTTTTCAAAAAGCAACAAATTCATTATCTAAGCATTATAATTCACATCGTAATATATAAACATTAGCAACTGCTTAAGCTATTAAGCAAATACTCTGATTTGAATTTAATTTCTTTTTGTTTCCTTCATCACAATGCTTCGTTTTCCACAATAAAGTTCTTATGTATGTAGATATTTTTCTTAGGCAATTAAAATGTAGTTATTTTTAGGGAATGATTGTAAAATTTCCACAATGAAATTCCATACTTGTTCTCCCTCAATGACTCCTTAAACAAAATTTTTGTTTGTTTGTAGTTTTAGTATAATAAACAAGACAGAATCTAAAAATCATCCTTTTTTCTCATTTCATCTTTCCTACCCCACAGCAATTCGTTATACTTGTTTGCTAAAGTACTAAAAATTAACAGGTAAGATTAAAATTAATAGATTAAGGCTTGCCCCCCCCCTCACCCACATAGTGCTATCACTACCATAAAAACATTAGCTGTGGACTCCTAAGAGTAAAGTGATAGTTCACCTATGTTAGCCTCCTTCTTTCAACACTTTTTTAAAAAAAGATTTTATTTATTTATTTGAGAGAGAGAGAGAATGCACAAGCCAGGGGAGGGGCTGAGGGAGAAGCAGACTCCCTGCTGAGTAGGGAGCTGGACATGGGGCTCTATCCCAAACCCTGGGATCATGACCTGAGCTGAAGGCAGATGCTTAACCAACTGAGCCACTCAGGTGCCCCTCAACACTTTCCACTATTCTATAAAGCTTTTATAGAAAGAGGGATCTGGTTTTCATTATTCTTAGCCAAATAAACCATGACCAAAAGACCCAAACAACTTTTGTCATACTTCCATCAAATTTATTTAAAATGATAAAAACATAAAGGTGATATCCAAAAGTGTGAGGTAAGAAACAATACTCAGTTATCTATTTAGTATGATTTGAGGTTCCATGGAAAGTTCATCCTTGGCTGTGTCACTACCTTGGAAGGCAGAGATGAGTGCAAAGCATACAATGATAGCTAAAAGGGAGGTGAGTCCAACCTTTCTTTATTTCAGTTTGTAAAAACTAGTGAAACCTTCCTTCTCCATAAGAACACTCCTTCTGTGGCCTCTATATCCATGTGGGCATATGAATTAGAAGAGCAGACTCATGAGGATATGTTGGTATGCTAGCATTTAACACTTCAGTGAGCCTCTACCTCAAGTGTTTTTATAATTTAGTATAACTTTCACTTGCCTCAGTATCTCAGTTTTAAATCATGAGATTAATTTTCCCCTCCTATGAGAACTGTCAGTCAGCAAACTGAATTCCTGCCTTTGAAGTTTTTTCGTTACTGTTCTTCCCAAAAGTTGGAGCTGCTCGTGGCATCCTCCCTCTGCTGATTCTTCAAATACTTTGTCATCACAGCTCCTGGAGTCTCAACTACCTTCTGTCTTGCTACCAAGCAACAAAGCTGCAATTTGACTCTGGTATCATTATGAATTGCTCCTCCTCCAAAATCTTCAACCTAAAATTTTCCTACAATCTGTCATACTTTCAGTCTTACCTTTATTTCCCATTTTAACTAGAGAATCAGCAGGCTGTTCAATTGGGAAGCATGTTGAAATTATGTAAGTATCTCAAATTATTTGATAATTTCTTCCTGTCCTTTTATTGGTCCTCTCTTTCTGGAACTTATATTATTCGGCTAATAGGCATCCTTGACCAATCTTTTACATTTCCTTTTCTCTTTTCATTTCTTAGTCTGTTTTACTTTCAGTCTACTTTCTGAGAGTTTTCTTCAACTTTACATTGTATCCCTTCTGGAAGGTTATTAATTTTTTGCACTCATATTTTTAATTCCCAAAAGCTGTTTTTGTTTTTGTTTTTTAAGATTTTATCCATTTGACAGAGAGATAGAGAGCACAAGTAGGCAGAGAGGCAGGCAGAGAGAGAGGGAGAAGCAGGCTTTCCGCTGAATAGGCAGCCCAATGTGGAACTCGATCCCAGGACCCCAGGATCATGACTTGAGACGAAGGCAGCCGCTCAACCGACTGAGCCACCCAGGTGCCCCTGTTTTTGTTTTCTAAGTCATTTGTTAGTTTCCTTTTTTGAGTATCATATTTCTTGTCTCCCTAAAGTTATAAATAAAAGTGTTCTTTCCTCGAGTTTCTTATTGCAAAATCTCTCTTAAAGTTGCTTTTTCTGGTTTGAATACTTTGCAACACACTGCCCATCAGATTCTTTCCTTAATTATCAGATGTTCTTTGACTGCCTGATCACATATGTAAGTACAGCACTAAAACAAGGTTTGGAAATTTCTTTTGTGTTGGGTGGGTTGAGGGGTAAGCTTATCCAGTGCAGTTCTTTTGTAGAGCGAATTTTCTGAACCATTTCCATATAGAACCTTTGATTTTAGCTTTATATTTTTTAACTTAGGCTGATCAGGGTCCCTAGAAAAATCTCAAACATATCTTAACTGTGGGGTCTGTTCTAATTGCTGGATAGTAGAAAAGGACTGAGGGGTACTAACATTCGGTTTATAAACATTGAATTAAATCCATCATTTTCAGTAAAGTACCTCTGTCCTCAGCTGTGCTTGGTGCTTCTGGTTTATAGCCACTCCAGAGAATGAACTTGAGATTTAGTGTTCTGCTGGCTTAAACAGAAGCAGTGTGGAAAAGTAGAAGAAGGGATTTGGTGGTTTGGCAACCTCTTGGTCTCCTAATGCTACTGAGATTAGACACCACACTTGTGCTTTGTATCTCTAATATAAATTGATTGCTTCTAGGCTTTCTGAACCATTGGCTAGGTTTCTGCTTTCTCAAGACTGCTATGTCATTTACCAATCACCCAACCATCTGCTTTCTGGTTTCCATGTGTTTTGCTGTTTTCTTTGCCCGCATTGTCTTTTTGTTGTAGATTTAGATCTTTAAAATATTCATTTACTATTATTTTAATGGGGTTTTGAGAATGAGCAAAATTAATAAAGATGTCAATCTTTTATCTTTACCAGAAATTCAAACTCACTCATCAATTTGGTGATGACATTTACCTTCTTGACGATTTTATTCTCCCAACTGTAGATGTTCTAACTACCATCCCAAACCTCAAGCCATGACTAGCCATTTCAGTGAGACTCAGTGTAGCAATTTAAATCTTCCACATCATTAATTTACTTCCATTTACAAATTGTTAATTTCATAAGGTAGAATGCTTCATCCTTCCCCAAGGTCCCTATCCCAATCTGTTTTCCTCTTGTGACAAAGTATTGCTAGAAAAAGTCATGAAAGCATATAATCAAATTTTATTCCAAACCTGTAATTATGATAGGGTTTCTTTACTTACTCAAAACTCATTTTGCTATATAATCCAAGGCCTAAATCAGCAGCAAAATTTTTCTAGTGTTACTCCTAACACTGTCAAAACTACTCTGATCATAACCTCATCATTGTGAATAAATGGAGACAATGCAAGACAGGTTTCCACATATCTTCTCTCCACTCCAATGCTACTTCTTCAACCATCATTTCTTCCACCTTGTTATCTTCAAAGTACAGCAGATTTTTCTTATTCATTTTCTAATGCCACTCTGTGCCAAAGGCATATTTTATGCCACTTTCTCTCATTCTAGCTCCAATTATTAAATCTTCTCATTCTGATGATGGTAGCACCTCCTTGAATGTTTAGATCCATACTATACTAAAAACACAACAACTATAAGCCTTTATCTACATGAATATCCCTTTAGTTTACTACCATAACTTTTCCTTTTCCACTATTAACAAATTTCTAGTAAGCACCCATTAAATCTTATCCCTATAAAAATCTGTATTCTAGGCCAGTACTTTACTAAAGCTGGCTTTCAGAGGTAAACAAGAAGTGATTGCAGTGATTTCTTTCTCTTATTTCACCTGCCTTAATATCTCTACAGAATTTTAAATTGTTCATTACAATGTCCTTCTTGAAGTTAGTTGATTTTTTTGGTTTCCATGCCACTACATTCTCTTTGCTTCCTCTCAAGACTTCTGGATACTCTTTGTTTGTTACTTTTAATCCTTTTTCCTGACCATTGTAAGCATTTTTCAATGTTCATTCTTCAATCTATTTTAGATTATCGCCTCCATAGCACTTTTTCTCTTGATTTTAAGTTTCCCATGGCTTTAGCAATCATTTTGAGTAAGTGACTCCAGAGCTTACATTTTCATTGCCAATTTCTCTTCCAGGATGCCCTGCTGCATTGACAGACAGCATTCTGATAAATAATGTAAATGATTTCTGGTAACCTATGATTCTAATGTTTAATAGCAAAAACACTTACAGGTGCTTTGAATTTACCCTTTTTCTCTTTTACATGACCAAACATATAACAGCTTAAAACTCCCAGTCCCACTCTATATCTCCTTGTGCAAAAGTAGGGATATATATTCATTCATTAACTCCATGCTGGAAGCAAACTCATCAGGAAATATTACTCCCTTGTTTCTGCTAGCTGCACATCAAAGGATCAATCTGTAGCAAACTAATATTTTCATATCTCAAAATTGGGTATTGGTATTTAGTATAAATTCAGATGACAAATACAAATATTAATAAGGATTCATGGGCATAGCAGTTAGCCAGAAGTCATCTAGTTATCAACTATTAGGTCATTAAAAATAATTTTTATAAGTAACATATTTTTATTTTGGATATAATAAATAAAAAGAGTTTAAAGAATTCCCATTAAGAGCAAAATTCCTTTATCATATTTTTATTTATTTAAAAAGATATTTCAGCACTTACCTTTATAGGCAGCAACAAAATAAAAATAAAACCAAAAGGAAACAAAATTGATGCTGAACTTATCTCATTCTAGATTTAAGTAATATCCATTGATAAACACAAACTATTTGAAAAATAATCCTCTTTTTCTTTAAAGACATGTATCATATGACCTCACTGATATGAGGAATTCTTAATCTCAGGAAACAAACTGAGGGTTGCTAGAGTGGTGGGGGGTGGGAGGGATGGGGTGGCTGGGTGATAGACATTGGGGGAAGGTATGTGCTATGGCGAGTGCTGTGAATTGTGCAAGACTGTTGAATCACAGATCTGTACCTCTGAAACAAATAATGCAATATATATTAAGAAAAAAAAAAGAAGAAGAAGATAGCAGGAGGGGAAGAATGAAGGGGGGGAAATCGGAGGGGGAGACGAAGTCTGAAAAAACAAACTGAGAGTTCTAGAGGGGAGGGGGTGGGGGGATGGGTTAGCCTGGTGATGAGTATTAAAGAGGGCATGTTCTGCGTGGAGCACTGGGTGTTATGCACAAACAATGAATCATGGAACACTACATCCAAAACTAATGATGTAATGTATGGTGATTAACATAACAATAAAAAATAAAAAAATAATAATAATCCTCTTTTTCTTATCAAGAGATACATTTCAAATACTCTTTAATGTATATTCATCAAAATTACTAACATATTTACAGTTTTTAGTCAATATTTACAGTTTTTAGTCAAATAAATGTTAATTGAAATAATTCAGAATTTTAAAATTTTTTTAACTTTCTATTTTGAGACAATTTTGTTAAACATTACAAAAATATTAAAATAGGAGGTATAAACCTTGTATATCCTTCTTGAAGCTTCTGCAAATGTTAACCTCATACATAACCACAAATACAATAGTAAAAATTAAGAAATTAACATTGATTCAAGGTTAATCAACAGATCTTATTCAAGTAGTTCCACTTGTCTGGCTCATGTCCTTTTCCTGGTCCAGGATCCAATTCCTGATCACACATTGCATTCAGTTGTCATGTGTCCCTAGTCATCTTTAATTTGAGAGTTTCTTCCATCTTCCTTGTCTTTCATAATCTTGAGACTACTGATAAGCCCTGGACAATTATTTTGTAACATATCTTTCACTTTGGGTTGTATGATATTTCTTCACAAGTAAATTCAGGTTATACATTTTAGGCAAGAATACAACAGAAGTGATGTGCCCTTCTTAAGGCATCATACCAAGATATATCAACATGATGCTGATATATCAAATTACTCACTAGTAATTTTATTTTAAATGTCCATATACAAATATTATATTCTTTGCATGTATTGATACTTCCAGTGAAAAAAAGTCAATTGAAATATCTACAAGAGGATATGCAGTTTTTCAAAATTCTTTTAAAAAATGTTTTAAGAACATTTATGTAGATAAGTGTATTGAAATGCTGAATTATGAGAAATAGTGAAATTGGATGCAGGAAGATATGTTGTCAAGAGAAATTTATTTTTTAAATATGAGAGACATTAGAACATATTTGTTTGCTAGTGGGAATAATCCAATAAAAGGCAGAGAATGCATTATTATTTCAATCACAACTTTTAAGAAAGAAAATTGTCTATCAGTATGGTGCAGCCACATAGTAGAATCCTATACAACTTTTTAAAATGCTTATTATAATTGTTGATATAGAATATTGTTTACTATTTTCTGTTTAGTAAGAATATCAAAATTTAAAATAACATGTAGAATATGAGTACACTTTTGAAGTGTGTATACGTGTCTGTTTCCTCAGAATAACCTATAGAAAGATGTGATTCTAAACGCTATTAAGTCTAAAATTGAGTCTCTCTGCTTGGTTGACATACATTTTTACCATGGAATTTTGCACTCTTATTTTAAGAATTCAAAATAAAAAGCAAAACCTTAATGTTGATTAAAATTAATTGAATACTTATGCCATATGGGGAGATATGTCTAGACGGTTTCAACGTTCCAGTAATAATACAACTATTTTTCAAGTAGTAAGTTTTCTCTTCCTCTAAAAAAATTAAATATTTGGATAAATTGCGGATTTTCACTTTTAAATGCAAGCTTACATAGAAACAATGATCAATAGACTGTTTTTAATTAAGCATTAATTATATATTTATCAGGCACGAGGTATGTTTCTAGGTGCTGAGTATACAAAGGTGAATGTGACCTAGTTAGCCCTAAATGGAGGTTCAGACTGCAGTGTAAAAGGTGCTCAGATAGACTTAAAATTTATAACAAACAGACTTAAAATTTATAACAATAATTCATATAACATTTCACACGGATTTCACACATATTATCTTACTTATTTTATTGTTTATTTATTTAAGTAGGCTCCATGCCCAGTGTGGAGCCCAACATGGAACTTGAACTCACAACCCTGTGATCAAATTCTGAGCTGAGATCAGGAGTCAGATGCTTAACCAACTGAGTCACCCGGATGCCCCCATATGACCTTACTTTTGATGATAAACCTAACCAGTAGGTAAGAAAATAATACTTATATTTGAAAACACTTTACAAAATAACTTTCCAGGGCTCGTCAATTGTTTTAAGATTATAAAAAGACAAAAGCTGAGGAACTCTCTCAGATTAAATAGTTCAGAAAGCTTAAGTGATTTTCTTAATTTCATAGACTAGTAAGTATTAAGGTTATAATTTTAACTGAGATCTTCAAATTAAGTCACACACACACATACATACATGCATTTAATTAATATTTTATCTATATTCCTGGAAACTGGCTACTCTTCACTGGAACGAGTGATAAATTATTTGGAAGATTAGCTGCACACTGTATAATCAGATTGCTATTTCTTTTTATCTTCAACATGAAAATTTTAAATGTCAACATGAAATAATTATCTAACATTTTAATTGTCAAAAATAAATACATGAAATTATTTTTCTTGTCCTTTCATTTTTAACATTACACTTTGTGACTCCATTCTGTCATGAACGTACTATCATCATAAATCCCATAATATTTTCTTGTGTTATTTGTTTGTTAGTCCATAAGCTTTCTGAGGGTAGGGTTACTTCATGTTAATTCTCCCAAGCTCATTCTCTAGATTACTCTCTGCCATGTATCATGGGCTCAAAAGTTGTTTGTTAAACAATTGAGTGGATGGATGCCCCAGACCTTAACATTATTACATACAAGAAACTAAAGGCATAATGAATTCCATTATGTCTAGTTAATCTTCAAATTATATGCTTTATCATTATATTTAATAATTTTATCCTTATTTTGTTTTCTCACCTGTATTTTAAAAATTTTAATTATTACAAATGTTTTATATATTGGAAAATTACACGACAATGTAGGTGTTAATGTATATCACAATCGAAACATAACTCTGAAATAGGCCAACTGCAACTGAAACTGAATTTAGCCTACAAAATCCCCTTGAATACTGTATTTACAAAGGGATAATGGTGTAGCTGTGAGCACATTTCTATGGATTCACATGATACACTCTTTAGCTAATTGGCAATTGAAAATGCACTTACAAATATAGGTCCATGGAGATTGTAGTTTTGGAAATCCATTGCAAAATATAACCCTTAGTTATCTTCACTGCTAAAAAGGCAACCCGATGTATGCTAACATATATTTTTCCCCTTAAGTAAGGCCTAGAAAAAGCAATTGTATTGACCTAAAAGTAGGATGTGTCTATGAGGCCAGAAAATAATTATTTTTTTCAAAGGTGTGTTCAGGGAACAGAGAAGAGATTAAATTTAAAACTCCTTTTAAATGGTTCATGGAATGGCATTAATAGCTAGTCCAAAGGGATTTATTCTAATCTACTTTCTTGGCTAAAACTAAGGATTTAATGAAAGTGATTTCTATAATGGGTGGATAAAACAGAGTTTATTCTTGTAATTTGTTTTGGTAGGAAATACTGGTATAGGTGATGTTACATGATATATCAACCCTTTTATAGTGTATTGTCGTAATAGAAGTAAAAAAACAAAAACAAATATATTTGTGACCAAGTCAAAGGAAATTCAGTTTTTAACCTAAAAATATACTGCAGGCAGAACTGGGCTAGTTTGTGATACCCCTTTTCTCCATGACATATGGGAATTACAGGTCCCAGGGCATTCTTCCCAGGCCTTAGTAAAACATTTCTTCCTGTATCTAGTTGCAAACATTGAGTAAAATTTTAGATAACTGGAATGTAGGTACCTGTTCATATCTGCTTCAGTTCAGTAACCCTGTTGAACCCCTTTCTTATTCTCCTGAATTCTGCTCCAGCTCAGTGTCCTTCTTTTTATCCCTGCATCATGCTAGGCTGTGATCTAGCTCAGGTTTTCAGCAAAGCTGTTCCCTCTGCCTGGAATTTCTTCACTAATTTTTGGGTCCTTGATTCCCTTCTCTATCTTCAGGTCTCAGATTAAATGATAGCTCCTCATTAACTTAGACCACTCTACTTATATTAGTTATTGTCACACTGCCATTAGCTTTATCATCAAATCTTTTACTTTTCTAGGACAGCTCTTCACACTTTGTACTCATTCATTTCTTTGTATGTTTTTCTCTCCATACCCCCTTTTAACCACCCAGGGACTAGACTAGAACCATATTTGACATATATTTGGTGAGTAATAAATATTTATACATTTAAGGACTTGGATTGCTTAAAGTTTTTTTTTTTTTCTGGCAGTAGCATAGTTTAGAAGAAATCAAATCATAAAAATACAATAAAAATACAAAGTCTAGGGGCACCTGGGTGGCTCAGTCATTAAGCGTCTGCCTTCAGCTCAGGTCATGATCCCAGGGTCCTGGGATGGAGCCCCACATCCGGCTCCCTGCTCAGCAGGAAGCCTGCTTCTCCCTCTCCCACTCCCCCTGCTTATGTTCCCTCTCTCGCTGTCTCTCTCTCTGTCAAATAAATAAATAAAATCTAAAAAAAAATATGAGGTCTAAAGTGCTCCATACTGTCCATGGCCAAAATGTGTGGTTCAGTTCATATTCCCACATGGTGTACACATAATATTTAATATAATGACAACTGACTTCTATGATAGTGATCTTGAGATATATAACTTCTTCAGATGAAAAAGATTAATTATACTCTGTATACCATTACACCCTCAACCTCCCATGCTTCATGTGAACACATCACATTAGAAATGGCATTGATCACCCCTGTTGTGAAGCACTTGGTGCATAGCAGATGTCCAGTAAATATTTTGTTAGTGAATGCATTAATAAATTGTATGAATGAATGAATGAATGAATGAATAAAAATAAATAAATAAATAAATAAATAAATAATTGTAGAATTTAAGGTTGGGAACAAGCAAATAAGTTTCAGAAAATCTCTAGCCACAGGATTAAAGCAAACATTAATTCTGAATAGCTTAATCAGTTGGGAAATGCATTTCACTACATCAGTTTTAAAATATACTGTAAACAGAGGTAGTATTGTGATTTTCAGTAATGTGTTAGTTATGCTGGTCAGAGCAATTAAAGCAGAAAATGTAATGCAGTGTCACCAGAGGAAAGTTTCCCCTGGGGTTCAGCGAAAGAAGATGTGTCATCGAGTCCAGTTGCATTCAGTTTGAAACTGCACAGTTCTGGCAATATTGGCTAGGTCCCTGGGCGAGTTACTTATTTAACTTGAATTTGCTCATTTTTAAAATGGAGATAATACCACACCTGGTGCTTCTGATTCCTGGAAACTGCTTCAAAATGTCAATAGCTCCTGAATGGCTCTCTAGAATGGTAAGGCTATGATGTTGTGAATATTGTCAAGACCTACACACTAAGGGACTGTGGATGTTTAATGAGATAATTAATGGATAGCAACTTTATGACAAATATTTGCTGATTTAAGACTAATGTTTTATTAAAATGGTACTGAAGTAACATCATAACAAGTACTAGTTCAAGTTAAAAATTTAAACCACTGGGGCGCGTGGGTGGCTCAGTCGGTAAAGCATCTGCCTTCAGGTCAGGTCATGAGCCTGGAGTCCCAGAATGAGGCTGGATCCCAGCTCCCTGCTCAGCAGGCAGTCTGCTTCACACACCCCACCCCGCCCCCTGCTCCTGCTCTCTTTCACTCACTCTCTCAAATAAAATCTTAAAAATAAATAAATAAAATAAATAAAAATTTAAACCTCCAAGTGAACCAATAAATAACTACATATTGCAATCATCTTCTGAAGTATTGGTACCACACTTATTTCATACTTAAGAAACAAAGGAGAGATGCCACCTTGGGGCATAATAATACTAACTCACATGATGGAATTTTGAAGACTAAAAAGATTTTCATCCCCTAAAATATCTTTATCACTGACTGCTGTGACTCTAATTCCCTAATATTGCCATGGAAAACCACTGGAGTTTTATTGTTATAACACAAATTAAGGAGTTAAACCATGTTAAACTGCTCTTCTATGTAGAAAACAAACAAATACAGACAATTTAGTATGGTTCAACTGTTCTATTTAACCCATTATCATGCATTAACATCTTATGTGAAATTATTTATTAGATTGTCTACCTACTAGGAAATGAAGGGATGCCATGATGAGGGAGTGAACAGAGAGGGAAAAGGAGTTCCAGACCCAGGTAATGGGATTACCTTAAAATGGCATCATAATGCAATCCCTGAGCAAACAGGAAAATAATGGAGTAACTTGGGTTTGGATGAGTTACAAAGAGGAGCAAAAGCAAGTTCAGACATTTTTTTAAAAAAAGGGAACCAAGAAAACAGACCACAAGGGTCTTTATAAGTTTGTGGTATGAGACCTTAGCTAGACATGACATCCATGGTGCTATTCACCACAGATTGCTACATTTATCTTTAATGAGTTCTGTCAGATCAAATGTGCTAAGGAGAATGCCATGAGTTCTGTAGCACTACGATATATATTGAGCACAAGGATATTTTATTAAGATAAAATTGACATAATGTATAAGTTTAGGGTGGAAAATGAGTCGATTGCAATATGATTACTACTGGAGCATTAGCTAACACCTCTGTCATGGCACATAATTATCACTACTTTGTAGTGAGAACATTTAAGATCTCGTCTCTCAGCAACTTTTAAGTTTATAATACAGTATTGTTGACTATAATCACTATGCTGTACATTAGATCTTTAGAACTTACTCATTTCCTAATAGCTGTTTGCTAGTTTTACAACGAAGGACTGTCTTTCTCTAGGACCTGGGAACCAGCCCTTTAAAATGTAATCAGCCAAAAGATAGTGCCCCTATATTCCAGTCCCTCTGAGGGTGTAGGAGCCTAACTTCAATAAGCTGTAATTAGCAAATACAGATAGCCTAATCACATTAACCAACTTCACCTCTAAATTTGCTACTAGCTCACCTCAATGCTTAAAAACTCTCGCCTGCCTTTTGTCTCAACAGAGTTGAGTTTAATCTCTCTCGCATATTGCAATTATCTAAATCTCTACTGCAATAGTCTTGAAAAAAATATATATATATTCAAGAATGCCATGAAAATCACACACACACACATCCGCAAATTTGATTCAAAAAAAATGGCAATTTTTGCCCATTGAGGCTTCCGAGAAACAGCAAACTATAGGTAATATTAATGATTCATATTTTCAGGAAAAGAAAAAACAAATTTAAGTACATTTAAGATTGGATATTTCTTTCCTCCACTTCGCTTCCTGGGACTTCCCTGTTCTGATTATTGGGGGCAAAACTATGGAACTGTTTTAATACACATTATTTTAAAATTGGGTGAAAAACTGCTGGACTCAAATTAATCGTAGCAATGAAATTCGAGTAAACCAAATTCAAACAGTTTTCTTCAGTTTAGTAATAAAAGTTTTGCTCTTAACTTCAACTCAGCACATCATGTCTTTAAAAAAAAAAACCCACAAAATTCTTGCAATGTTTTTATTTTTTCTGTGAAAGTTATCAACGTGAATTCCTTTCTTTCTCTCCGGCCACACATCCTTCTGTCCTACCACTGCCAAATTCGAAGGCTGGAGGGTATACACATCTGCCCTGGGCAAATACAATCAGTGTTTCTTCCACAAACACAGATTCCCATGACAACCAAACAGAAAGGGGAAAAAAAAGAGAGGGAGAAGCCAAGGATATTAAATTTCTCTTAGACCCACCACCTGATTCTCATTTGACCCACTGTCTGGGTCTTATTAAGCCCACCCTGATCACTTTTATTCCCATAGCCTTTTTACAAGCTGGGCATATGGAATCCTAGGCCTCATACTTTTCCATGTTACTGAACAACAATCCTAGTAGGGCAAGAGAACATTGGTGAAGCCATTTTATTTCCATCATTTATAGGTTGTTAGGTTCTTCTGCAGAGGCATCAACTCAGGCGGTGTAAGGACACCTGTCCACCTGAGTGAGCCCGAGATTACTAATTCATTTCACATGGGTCACCAAACTGATATCAAATAGCAGTAGCTCTTGTTTATTACCAGCTTAGATCAGATTCAAACTGGAGGCTCAAAGCTAAAAGGCTTAACCTCTAGCCCCTTCACCCTAGGTCACTCCCAATCTGTCTCTGGGGCACTTTTAATTAATGGCAGAGTGAAAAGGATTATAAATTCCAGAATTCCCATATACTTATGGATGCCCAACTCACTGACAGCTAAGAAGGCTTTCCATTAACACATATTTGTTCATATGATTGTATCTGCACAAACCAAATTAGCTGGAGACACGAGGAGGCAATTATCTTGAAAATTCGGGCTAAAATAAAAATCCTGCAACTGAGGTTTGGGAATTTACCTTTTTGAGATTGGGAAAATCTGCCAGATGATGTCCTTGCATTAAATTTAACTTTGCATGTGCTAGTGCCAAAGGGCAAAGAAAAATGGAAAGTGCAGGTGATTATGCAGACCATAACATCTAGCCGTCCAATAGTGAGAGAAAAAAAAAAGAGAAGAGAAAGCCTTAAGAAACGAGATTGACCTAATTCAGCAATTAGCCAAAATCCAGTGCTGCCTCATAGTATAAAGATAGTTAGGATTATTGGAAAGTGGGGAAATGGAATTGTGAGACACTAACTTCAGGTTTTCTATATATTTGTTTCCTTATAGAATACTCCAAGGTTAAAGAAAATTCTAGGACAATTGAATGTCCTTTCTAAATCATGTACTTTTTTTTTTAAAGATTTTATTTATTTATTTGAGAGAGAGAATGAGAGAGAGAGAGCACGAGAGGGAAGAAGGTCAGAGGGAGAAGCAGACTCCCTGCTGAGCAGGGAGCCCGATGTGGGACTCGATCCCGGGATTCCAGGATCATGACCTGAGCCGAAGGCAGTCGCTTAACCAACTGAGCCACCCAGGCACCCCATGTACTTCTTTTGGCCATATACATGACCCTTATGGCTTTGTTTTAAACTGGTTAAATCTAGTATTTGGAAACACTTGTAAAGACAAAATGAAGATTCTAAAGTTACTTCTGGAAATAGGTACCTGAATTAAGTGTACTAATACATGCATCAACCACATAGCTAAGCCTGTCCCATGCTATGCTCTTTCACATATTAAATTTCATCTTTTCAGCAATTTCATGACAGCAATATTATTATATCTATTGCATAAATAAAGAAACTGAGGCTTGTTTTTAAGAATATTAATTCTTTGGTATATATATTATTTTGGTTATTTATATATTTGGTGGGTAGATACAGATAAAACCACCTGTTATGGGTTGAATTTTGTCCCCCCCCAAAAGGTATTCTTAAGTCCTAACCCTCTGAACCTATGAATATGACCTTATTTGAAAATAGGGTCTTTGCAGGTTAAATCAAGGTAAGATGATGTCATTGGGAAGGTGCTTAATCCAATATAATGAATGTCCTTATTAAAAGAGGGAGGGGCGCCTGGGTGGCTCAGTTGGTTATGATTTCCACTCAGGTCATGATCTCAGGGTCTTGAGATTGAGCCCTGCGTCAGTCTCTGCTTGGAGACTGCTTGAGATTCTCTCTCTCTCTCCCTCTGCCCCTCCTCCAGCTCGTGCATGCACCCTTTCTCTCTTTAAAATAAATAAATAAAATCTTAAAAAAAAAAAAGAGGGAAATTTGGACACAACACAGTGATCCGGGGAGAGAGCCATGTGAAGATGGAGGCAGATTGGAGTGATACATATACAAGGCAAGGAATGCCAAGTAGTGCTGGCCATCACCAGAAGCTAGGAGAGAGGGGCAGGGAACAGATTGTTTCTCAGAGCCTTCAGTAGGAACCAACCCTGCCAACACCTTGCTTTTGGATTTCTGGGCTCCACACTGTGAGAGAATAAATTTCTATTGTTTTAAGCCACTAGTTGCTGGTACTTTGTTATGGAAGCCCTAGGAAACTAATACATCACTCAATACAGGAGAGAGAAAATGATCATAGAGAAGTTAATTTTTTATCTTAAGCAAATTCAGATAACGCTGGTATATATCTCTTTTATGTTTCTTTATGTAAACATGGGTAGAATATTTCCAACAGAAAAAGATAATATCTGGGCTAGAAAGAGGCCCTCACAAAGTTATTATTTTGTGTTCCATTCTAAAAATTCTGACCATGTAACGGCCTTACCCCCAAAATAAATGTTTTTTCTGAGGCGCCTGGTTGGCTCAGTTGCCTTTGGCTCAGGTCATGATCCCAGCTGGATCGAACCCCGCATCAGGATCCCTGCTCAGTGGGAAGCCTGCTTCTCCCTCTCCCACTACCCCTGCTGGTGTTCCCTCTCTCGCTGTGTCTCTGTAAAATAAATAAAATCTTAAAAAAAATAAATAAAAATAAATGTTTCTTCAATAAAGGAGATTTCATTACCTATAGAATGGATCCCTAACTTCTCAGACTGGCAGTGCCTTGCATGAAGTAGACTCTTAAAAATGTCTAATAATTAGACATATGGATTCACCTTCTTTTCTGGGCTTATCTTGCTCTGCTTGCATAGAGCCACCCAGTACGCTAGCCAAATGGAATTTCTGTCTATTTGCCCAAACATGCCTTCCTCCTTCCCACTTTCTTCCTTTTAGTCATGCTGGGGCCATCATATTAAAGGACTGCTCCTCTTCTCTCTTCATTCCCTCAACATATTTAAATCCTACCAGGCATTAAGACTATCTGATAAGATGGTAAGATAGCTCTTGTGTTAATTCTTTACTAATTACAGGGACTTTGGAATTTGGCTATTCCCTTCTCTGCAGCAATTTGTGAGTCTCATGTGACTTTCCCAGTTGTGTGCTTTGCCATATAGTATTGTTGATCTTATCTCCATTACTTTTTCAGAAATCTCTTTGATCAGGTGGTATTCCTACTCATCTTTTATGCTCTGCGCCTACATCCAGCACCTAGCATAATGCCTTATACAGAGTTCATCCTCTACAAATGTTTGCTGAATTGATTTTAAGTTTGAATTAAGCAGCACGGGATCTCTTGGGTTGAAGAATCACATTGCAGATGGCATGCTTGTATTGCTCAATATTGCTGCACCAATGGAGCAAGGCATATGCTGCAAATTCTTCATCTAAATGGTAGGAGCTCGCAAAGGAAAGTTTTTTCATAAAAGGTTTTCTACAACCAAAAGTAAGAAGAGAAACAGGCAAATACTACAGATTTTTTTTCCAATTTATTCTATCCATCTAGTGGCAATTCATTTGTCTCGTTAGTATATCTGCTAGATTCCAGTGTTAGATTCAAAATAAAGCTAATTTGCATTGGCATAGTGACTTAACTCACTGGTGTATTATTACTATGTAAGCAGGTGTACATGCGACTACAAATAAATGCTTGCTGATGGAATCCCAGCAGGGCTTCTGATGAGTTTTCATTTTGTTGAACCTTACCCAGGAAATTACTGTGTAAAAAGCTTTGCTATTAGTTCTTTGCCTGAAATATCGTTTAGCTACACCTGGCCAAATTCATGGCAATTATACTAACTATACAAACAGGACATTCCAAAATTCTCATCAGCTTTTTATATTCATTTTCTCAAATTTATTACTGAAATAATAAAAAAATATAAAATACTCATACTCAATCCTAAACAGCATGCATTAGAGACACTTAGTATTTAAAAGTAAAAAAAAACTTATAAAAAGAGGATAATGTAAGTCAGGCTTTCCTTAGAAGAGAACCCGCACTGTAAATTATCAACTCCAAAGCTTCAAGTCACTGTTTACTAGTGATATGTACAATATAAACCTTATGTGTGTTAATCGCAGCCCTAAACATGCTTAAATGGAAAAAAACAGAAATTGTTCTACTGCATCGCATGATACATTAAAAAGCTGAGAATAAAAATTGGGGCTCTTGGTGCCATAGCAATATGACCATATATATCAAATATTTATCTTAAGTTATGTGGCATGATCAAATCCACCACATCTTTATAGCTGTGTTATAATGAATTTTATACTTGTTAATATTCATCAGTAGGCTTTGGTTTTAAAAATATTTTAGTCAACAAATATTCTTGTGTGTTTCCTTTACATGAGGTTCTCTGGGAAATGTTCAGTTATAAAGAACACAAAATAGTCTCTGATTTCAAAAATCTCACTTTAGTTTGAAATGAGAAATGAGACAAATATCCACATAAAAGAAGACCACCGGAAATACAAGACGATGTATGCCAGATGGCAAAGTGCTTGGGGCGCCTGGGTGGCTCAGTCCGTTAAGCAGCTGCCTTTGGCTCAGGTCATGATCCCAGGGTCCTGGGATCGAGCCCCACGTCAGGCTCCCTGCTCAGCGGGGAGCTTGCTTCTCTCTCTGCCTGCCGTTCCCCCTGCTCGTGCTCTCTCTCTCTGTCAAATAAATAAATAAATCTTAAAAAAAATGCTTGCAATAGGCGATCAGTGCATACATAACCAATGGTGGAGAGAAATGGCCCTGAGGGCAAGATGTTGGGCAAGTTCCATAAAACAGAGTGACCGTATGTGCTGATTTGAATGGAAGAATTCTACTTTCTGCCTATATACCTGGTGTGATAATTAATATGACCCACTGTCACTCTCAGAAGTGTTTCAATTTAAATGATAATTATATGTTCAGTCTACCACAGAAGCAAATATGCAAGCATGGCCCTGAAAGAAAGGTAGAATTCAAATAAGCAGAAGTGAATGTTTCTGGAAATCTGAGACAGGTAAAGAGTATATGTAAAGGACCAAAAATGAAGCATGGAAAACAATAGGCTGGATGAAGGAGCATTTTGTGCAATGAGGTCTTGTCTGTATTGTGAACTGCAAATGAAGCTACACTGGAGATCTAGCCTTCTCAATTTGGTCCTCTTAGCTTTCTCCTGAGAAAACCCTAGGGCTTTTTTTCCAGAGTATGTTTTAATGACTATTCTTCTATTCTGAATATGTGGCAGGAAGAGGAATCATTTGGGGACACACCACAATCTCACACAGTATCAAGTAGCTCCTGCCAAGATTAACCAGGTTTCACAAAAAAATAAAACAAAACAAATAAAGGCAAGAGGCCCAGGTAAGTTCAGATTTCCTATCATCACTGAATACTTTTTTTTTTTTTAGGATAATGATGTCCAAAATAGTGCGTGGAACAAAAAAAGCACATATACTTTTTTAGTATGTCCCAATTATTGTATGGGATACACCTAACATTAAAAAAAAATTGCTGTTTGTCTGAAATTCAGATTTGATGGGGTATCCTGAATCTTATCCACAACTGTAGTCCTGCCTCACTTCAGCACTGAGGGGTTTCCCTGGACTCTTTCCTGGGTTGATGAAACTCTCCAACCCCTGGCTCAGGAGACCACTCCTCCACTCTGAAACGTAATTTCTGTTGTAAGCTTAGAAAGTTTGTATGAAGAATTTTACAATTAATTTAGTGATGCTTTTCTCAATTATGTCCTCAGGAATACATTTGTTTTTTATATGCTATGAATGAAAATTCAAATCTCAATTTCTAACTTCTATCAGTCCTCTATGGTAACTAACAATAAAGGTGTTTAATTATCCCTTAACATGAGTTCAAGCGATGCTCTTTTTCTCACCATTGGCAACTCTAAAATTTAAGACAATACATCCAAGCAGATTGAATCATGTACTACTTACCGAACTCCTGTATTCCCTGAATACCTGTTCACCAGGGCCACAAGAGGCATCTCCACCTCATATAAGTGAGAAAACAGGCTCAAGGCAATTTAGAGATGTATTTCAAAGTCTCCATAACTAGTTAGTGATAATGGTATTCACTTTTGAACCCAGAGCCCATGAGGCCACATTAGTCAATTTACTTATACTATAATATAGTTGTTTCCAACAGAGCAATGAATATTTCTTGTCATTATTTCATTATTTTTAAATGGCTCTCATAATTTCTTGAAATGCAAATGAAATGTGTTGCTGCTTTCTGATTAAATATGCAAGTACTCTCCCCCAGTCTGTTGTCTTTTGATTAATATAATAATAATAAAAATAACAGCAACAACATGTAACGCTTTTGTCAAGTACTGTGTTGAGCATCTTACATGTTCTATTTTACTCGTTATAAACTGTCACTGAATGATTTCATTCAGTAATCAAGAGCTCCTTAAGCCATTTGAACCTTGAAAGATGACATTGTAGATTTACAATCTTCTGACACATGGACACAACCTTTTGACAGATACCACAGGAGATAGACTTTTACATCATAATGTTGTCTATTTGATGGACATACGGTTCTATATCAAGGAACATAGTTTGAAGCTGGAAAAAGAAAAATTCTCAACAATGAAAAAAAAGGGTAATTTCTCCATAAGTAAAAATCAAAACCAAAACATATTCAAACACCGAGGCATCAAACTTGCTGTTGGTAATTCTAGATATATAAAAAGAATTATTTTAATGTTATAGTTAATAGGAATCCCAGAAACTCAATGAACAAACAAAAAATAGCAACAGCTAATCACCGAAATTGCTAAAAACTTGCAGTCTTGTTTTCAAAGAACAAGCTCTGGTCCAACATCAGTTGCCCTCCAGCCCTGAAAGTCTGTTGCAACCACATAGACCTCTCTCTTCCAGTGTGTGTGCCTGCCTATCTGCAGAGAGTGGGACTCATTTTCTCACCATTTGGAGCTATTCTTTGGTTTCACCATTTCCTTTGTGACCAACACCAAGCCCAAAAGACCCATTTCAAATCTTCTCTTTGTTCCAGTCTTTAACCTGAATGGCTGATTTTAATCAAGGGCAACAGATTGCATAGGAAGTATAATGACCAATAAATTATTTCACTTGTCAAGCAGGGCTCACCTCACATATACAACAATATAGCAATAATGGTTCAAGGGAGTGACCTCTTTCCAGTTAGAGTAACAACTTCGCCACACAATTATAATAGCACTTAAGCCAATTATATGCATATGCAGTGACAGGAAAATCATGTTCTCCCATGTACATTAGAGAAGAAAATGAGAAGAAAATTATATGGGATATTTTCAGTTACAGGTAGTGAAATCTTAGGATGACCTAAAAGTGATGTAAAAATTAATGGCATTTGCTGACATATTTGTGAACTACTTAATAGAATGGCCCAAATAAATGAGAAGAGCATGGAACAAATAAGGAGAAAGTTAAACATAAACACCCTTTCACTGAATTATTTCTGTATAGAATTTCTAACTGTAGAACTTATGAATTAAAGCAGGACTTCATTTTATAAAAATAGAGATCTTGAATAAAGAATTTTTAAGTTTGCACATATATATACAGCATAGCACAATCCTGTGGGGCATTGTAAAGACTTTAACAAAACCGACTCATGTAGAGGCAGGGAAGCCTTAGAATGGAAAATGTCTACGATTTGACACGTGCAAGACTCAATTTCTCCGTGTACCAGAGGCCTTGAATGCTTCTCTTTGAAATGGTATGAAATGGCTGTGCTGCTAGGATCTTCCAGCTTTTTCCCATCTACTTGCTGGTCTTACGCCCTAGTGCCCCATCCCTGAAAGTGGTCAAAGAGATACTAGGTAACTACCCATCTGGGACATTGTCCAGAGTATTTCTGCACTGCTTGTGAGTGGAGTTAGACATCTTTCAAGTTCCTTTCAAACTTCGGGGGCCTATAACTTTCCTGTGACTTTGCTCTTAATAATGGATGTTTTTGTCAAAGCACATTAAGACTGTGGCTACACAATGCAGATGAGTACATGAACTGTTTTATCTTCATAGCATAATAACTTTATAGAATCTTCGATTTATATAAACCATCACGATCCTAAGGATGAGCTTCCATTAATTTTTTTATAGATTTTATTTATTTATTTGACAGAGAGAAACACAGTGAGAGAGGAAACACAAGCAGGGGGAGTGGGAGAGGGAGAAGCAGGCTTCCCGCAGAGCAGGGAGCCCGATGAGGGGCTCTATCTCAGGACCCTGAGATCATGACCTGAGCCGAAGTCAGATGCTTAACGACTGAGCCACCCAGGTGCCCCTGAGCTTCCATTAATTTAATAGTCCCTACAGAGGATATTTACCTGCACTTTGAATACCCCCTGGTCAGGAAGCTCCCTGAGTATGCTAATTCCAATTTAAGTGACAACTTCTCCATGCAGCTTTTTTTAAACACTTAGTTTTAACTCATCAAGTCCAGTCTGAAATATGTAAATTGCACAATTCCTTGATTTTCATTCCAAATTAAGTGTGGTAGCAGTTATGAATCTTGGCCCATGTACTCAAGTGTTTAATACATACTTATTTTATTCTTTCTATGACTATAAAGAGTCACATACAATTCAAGTTCCCATTTACAGTTGTGCAAAGCTTCCTTGGCTTCACATAGTGTTAAAGCATAGCAGCAACGACCCCACCACGCTCATGGTCACTCATCTGTTTTTCGTGGTGTGATTACAATTCCCTGTGCCCCCGTGGATTTTGTCAGGTGATTCTGCTGCCTCTATGCTTATGGCATGAGCTTTTTTATAACGCTGGTACCTACTCCTAGGGCTCTGCCTCCTCATGCACTTCAAGCACATAACAACATCCAATGCAGCCTTCTGAGGGCTTACCATCTCACTAGAGGACTGACTGTCATCAACTGGAGCAGGAATCTCTGCTACTAGTAAACCCAGTCTAACCATCAGGTTTCTCGACAGAAATTTGCTATCCACAATTTCCTCCTTCTCCCCTCCTCTCAGGAGACCTGGCATAATCTCAACAGGAAGAACAATTAATTTCAAGCAGCTTCCTTTTTTCTGTTCTGTCTCAAGATTTCCATGCCTAGTTATTCGCTTGAAGAGGAAAAAAAAATAGAGAAAAGACAAATATAAACTAACATCTCAAGAACTAATTCTTCATCAGTGGCATTTTAGGTTATTTAACTCTAATGAGCACACGTTATTTCCCTGTAAAGAACGTAATAGATCATTCTATCGATTCATCTTTCACCTGATGTTTCTCTCTGCCATCTATACAGCTAATACGGTAATATCTGTGTCAGGGTTTATGTGATAACAAACCAGTGTTGGGTATTCATCCTAAGGGTTGGGGAGGGAGAAAGGACTCAGTAGTTCCCTTTGTACAACATTTATATCTACTCGTCTCTAAAACTGTTAAATCAGAAACACTTCCTTAATTTGATGAAAGATTTCTGTGATAATAGTCTTGCTATATTAAAGAAGGAATGACTGCAGAATAAAAGGCTGGTCACCACTGTTTCCGGTTTCTTATGTAGGCAATAACATTTCTTGACTATAGATACACTCTTCAGTTTAACCACTAGCTTCAGCTTCTCCGAAAGAACTTTGTTAACCATTATAAGAATCATGGTTTTATAAATTGACTGAGCCTCTCAAGCACACACAGAACGTATTTTGAATATTCACAGAGTAGTTTTGAGATCAGATTATTAAAACTTTGATAAAGCTAAATTTCTGGACTTACTCTCAATTGGTGAAAAAGGACTAGTTACCTACATTTGAAGTCTCATATAGATACAAGGGAGACAAAAATTGAGAAGGAAAAAAGAAAAGAAAAATTTTGCAGTGCCAAAAAACAATATTTTGGAAACTATTTTTCTCACCAGCAACATTAGCATCCGTTTTTGTATAAAGACCTACATTAAATGTGGTGATGAAATCTTATTTGTGAGTGTGTACTCTAAACAGTATTGCTAAAGTAAAATGCAGGTATCAGTAAGAGGGCAAATATTTACCCAGAAGTCTACCCAGACACACCTAAACAATGCAATTCTCCTTCTTTTTTTTTATTAAGATTTTATTTATTTGAGAGAGAGTGAGAGAGAAAGCATAAGTGGGGTGAAGGGCACAGGGAGAAACAGATTCCCTGCTCCCACTGAGCAGGGCGCCTGATGAGGGGCTCGATCCCAAGATCCTGGGATCATGACCTGGGCCAAAGGCAGACACTTAACAACTGAGCCACCCAGGCACTCCAAAAGAGTGTAATTATTCTAATAAATTTTTTTGGGAAAAAACATGTATTTTTAAAAGTAGACTAATCTAAAAATTAAGGAATAATTTGAAACAATGTATAATAATCCACTGGGTTGCAAGTGACTTGGGTGTGATGTCTTGACAACCTCAATCTAGTAGACAAGATAGGACATTTTTATCTTTTTTAAAGATTTTATTTATTTGACAGAGATACAGCGAGAGAGGGAACACAAGCAGGGGGAGTGGGAGAGGGAGAAGCAGGCATCCCGCTGAGCAGGGAGTCCAATGTGGGGCTCGAACCCAGGACCCTGGGACCATAACCTGAGCCAAAGGCAGACGCTTAAGGACTGAGTCACCCAGGCGCCCAGGACATTTTTATCTTAATAGAGAATAGTAATGATGCAGTGGTATTCTCACTGATGGCATGCAGATTTTGGTGGTTCTTCATTATTTATATATTTTGTCAGGTAATAATATTTTATTTTTATTGTAAAGATATATATATATATATATGTCACAGGAGAAATTGTGGGAAATGGGATATGTATTCCATTTCTTAATATATAAAGTGGAAGGAAAAAAATCAAGAGAAAATATTGAGATAGCCTTCCTAGATGTGGAATGCTGTTTCAATGCTGTTTCAATCATTTAATCTTTTGGAGTTAAGTTATTTACATTTCAAAAAAAAAACATTAATCCAAATCAGTTCAGGTCAGAGGTATGCAGATTAAACCATCAGCTACTATATTATATCTGATTTGTTTTATATTGAGAAACACATTATGTCATATATAATACAATACATATGCATCCAGCATGTACATGATTCATAAAATATTCTGGTCTGCAGATGTATTTATAAAACAAATGAGTACAAATAGGGTGCAACTGACCTGCCATTGATGGAACATTCACATTGTTATTTTCTTTGTAGGTTCGATGTTGAACATACTCTGACTTTGCAAGTCTTTTCATTTTAGACACATTAGAAACACATCAGTTGAGGGGATAGAGTGAGAATAAAAACCAGATAATATTATTTGGCTTAGAAGTATCAAAAAAGACTATAAAGATTGATAGATTAGGTATGTTTCAAACAGAAGAGTAAATATAGACACACCACCTGGCAGAGAGAGAAATCTCTGGATCTGCTTTGATGCCACTATTTATTGTAGTAAATCATCAACCTCTAAAGCTGGAAAGAACACGCAACATAGTTTTGTCCATCTTTTTCTCCAATAGGAGAAAGCTGACATGGAGGTAAGTTAGGTAATTCACTTGAAGCCCATCATAAACTTAACAGAATCAGGCCTGCCCACTCTTATTATACAAATTCTGAGGTCTGTTTGAATTACAGGAGGGACTACAACATACATCATGGCAGTGAAGCATTTTGCGCACATTAGAGTCTTATATGTATTAAATATATGCATTAAATATTAATTTTCTGAGAACTATTCATAAAACAAAAGGCAAAAGTACCATCATTTACTAAAAATGGTAGCATTTTGTGCATGAAATTTCAGATTACTGAACACCAGATCAAAAGTTCTCTTTTCATTCCTGTCTCTCCCAGTGTTCATGGTCTCATAACTTCATTTTTCTCTGTACCCTGAAGTACTTACTTTATTCTTATCTCTCTCTCTTTTTTTTCATTCACTCAATTAGCAAAACAAGAGGTAATTCAGATTCTTAGGGTGAACACTGTTTCATTTTCCTTTGTTCAAAAGCACTTACACTGACACCTTTCAGAGGCTGTTCCTCTTATTTAAGACTCCCCTGTGCTCGTTCTTTGTCTTTTAGGAGGAAATTTCCTGAGATTTGCTCTGCGCTATGAAACAAAGCCTAGGCAGCTGGGCGGATTTCCCAGCAATGCGGAACAGCCCATACCAGTGTTCTCCTCCTCATTGCTGGTTGCTTGTTTGTTTGTGCTGAAATGGCCAGAAGGAACCCACCAGGAGTCCACCTGCAATGCCTGAGCCCTCAACGTCATTCTCAACATGAGCATAAAAATCTGCACACGGTGCCGTAGACAGCCCACACCAGTCACGCCGCTCTGAACCATCTTAAATATTCCTGTTGGATTGCATTTTACACGACACTACCACAAGCCATGGAAGACATTTCTACATTTCTGAGGAGAGGAAATAGAATCAGTGACGAGGAATTAGACACAGAAGCCCTAGGTGCCTTGAAGAAATGCCCTTAGAGAGATCAGAAACAAACAAACAAAGAGTTCAATTAATAACTCAGTCAGTCTTCCATGCGGATCCTTGTAAAGGAAATGAAGCTTTATAATAAATAATAATCGTGTTTTCTAAGGGCTGTCCTGCTAAAACTACAGCTTCTCCAGAGAAGCAGCTACATGCTCCCTTTAAATAGCTCCATTTGGCTTGCATCATTGCTTGTCCTTATCTTAACTGAATAAGAACTATCTAATATCCTTCTAAATGAAAGTAATTTTTGAACTCAGTCATACTGCACATTTGACAATCCCTTCCACATGTGATTATGTGGAACTCTCCCTCACGTTTACAATGGCATGGGCAAAGGGGGTTCGGAGATGTTACATAGAAAAATCACTTTTTCTGGCCCTCTGGGATTGAAATAAGAGGGTGGTCCCAATGACATTGAATATAGGTGAGTCACATGCTGAGCTTTGAAAAGAGAAGCATTCTCCTGGGCTGTGAATAGGAGCTCTGCATCCCCCTTTGAGGCGAGCAGATACCCTGTGATGAAAACCACTGTATAAATGCAATACGCCTTTGTTCACGGCAGTGGCAGGTGTTGTTAAAGCCTTCTGTCCTAGCTCTGACAATGTTCCAGAAACCTGACCTGCCACAACCCTGTTATTCCGACAATAGAAGGCCCTTACAGAATAGTTAATTGTGCAAGATTGTGTAATGTCATTGTGATACTTAATAGGCAAGCACAACAGATTCTTATGGTTTGATTTTATACCGATAGATTAGATAAATGGATGTGTCTGGGTATGTGTGTGTGTATATATATTATATTTCTGCATACACACACACACATACACACACACACACACATGCACACACACACACACGATCCCCATGATAATGCTGGACTCAGACCTCTATCTCAAAATGCGGTGGCTCTTGAGATGTTGTCATGAGACTGCAGTGCAGTTTGAGGAGAATGTTCTGAATGAGCCATGACTGTGAAGTATCCAACTTACTCTGTCAATATTCAGAGTGTTTTGTACAATTGACTTAACCATCTCAACAATTACGCATCCAGGTTTTCACTTTCATCACTATCAGCTTGGAACACAATGTCAAGCTACTCACTGAGATGATAGAAAATACTGGTTGCAAAAATTAGGTCATATTTGATAGGCACAGTTCGGGGAAAATGGAGAATTAAGACAATTACTTGGAAAATGTAGGACAGTAAAGACTTTCAAAGCAAATATGCAAATAAGAAATAAAAAATAGCAATTTAGGGGTGCCTGGGTGGTTCAGTTGATTAAGCATCTGACTCTTGATTTCAGCTGAGGTCTTAATCTCAGGGTTGTGAGTTCATGCTTGTGTTGGGCTCCACGCTGGGTGTGAAACCTCCTTAAAAAATAATAAATAAATAGGGGCGCCTGGGTGACTCAGTTGGTTAAGTGACTGCCTTCGGCTCAAGTCATGATCCTGGAGTCCCGGGATCGAGTCCCACATCAGGCTCCCTGCTCAGCAGGGAGTCTGCTTCTCCCTCTGATCCTCG
Source organism: Callorhinus ursinus (assembly GCF_003265705.2). Lineage (NCBI taxonomy): Eukaryota > Metazoa > Chordata > Mammalia > Carnivora > Otariidae > Callorhinus > Callorhinus ursinus. The sequence continues at coordinate 23,087,148 of NW_027397063.1, forward strand.
TCCCTCTCATGCTCTCTGTCTCTCATTCTCTCTCTCTCAAATAAATAAAATCTTAAAAAAATTAAAAAAACTAAATAAAAGAGCAATTTAATTGATTATTTTCTAGGAAACTGCTTTAGCTATCAACCCGCCTAGAATGTTCCTCCTGGGCTCCACTGTTTAAGTATTTGTAGCAAAGGAAGCTGTGCAAAGTTTGGACCTCACTGACTACCTAGGTTATGATTTTAGAACCAGAAAGATCTAGGTTCAAATCATTATTCTACCAGTTAGTATGTATGTGACATCAGATAAGTTACTTATCTGGTATAAGCCTCAATTTATACATCAGATTCCCATAAGTGTGTTTTGAGAATTAAGAGAGAGAATGTATATTTGTGCTTAACTCAGTGCCTGGTGCATCAGATGACAAATTGTGACTATGAAACTATTTTCAGGGAATTCCGCTCTGATGTGAGTGTTGCACATAAAGAACTCCTAGGGTATCTCTTAATGCATTTTTACCATTTTCATTCACATGCTTTTGTACAAATGATTTTTCATTCTAGGATAAATACAGTTTGATTTTTTTTAAATCAATAAGAAGAGAATATTAGTTTGGTTTAACAGAGACAAATATAGCAGTGACAAGTAAGATAGAACTTCTCTCTTCCATAGAAGTCTTAAGTCTTGCTGAGCAGACAGTGAAAGTGGCTCTGGTCTGTGACACCACTGAGAAGTTCAGAATCCTTTGATCCCATTGTGCCTAGATGATCACCCTCACCCACAGGATCGAAGGAATCACCATCTCCCTGTCTGTGCTCTGGCCAGCAGGAAGGAAGAAGAAATAGAGGCCGGGTGCCTGGGTGGCTCAGTCGGTTAAGCGTCTGCCTTCGGCTCAGGTCAAGATCCCAGGGTTCTGTGACTGAGTCCTGCATCAGGCTCCCTGCTCAGCAGGGGGTCTGCTTTTCCCTCTGCCCTTCCCCCCTGTTCATGATCTCTCTCTTGCTCTCAAATAAATAAGATGAAAGAAAGAAGAAAGAAATAAAGAAAGAAAGAAACAAAGAAAGAAACAAAGAAACAAAGAAACAAATAAAAAAAGGCCAAGTAGCTTTTCTTAAAGGGCACTACCTAAAAATGTTTCACTTCCCGTCAGTTTACATCCTATTAACCAGATTACCTAAGCACACCTAGCCACAAGAGCATCTGGAAAATGTTCTTTATAGCTCACTGCACCAGGCCCAGTGGAAACTCAGTAAGCCAAATCGCTAAAGCAATTTGGAAGACAATTATGGACTTATTTCCAAAGGTATATGCATCAGTTATCCATTGCTGCCTAGCAAACCATCGCACCGTTTAGTGGCCTAAAGCGATAGCCATTTATTTAGCTCATGATTGTAAGGATTGAAAATTGAAATGGCTCTGTTGGGTGGTTTGAGCTGTCCATATGGCAGAGATCAGCTGCAAGGTTATACTGGGGGGCAGGCCGAGCTGGCAGCTGGAGCGTTTCCACCCTCCTCTTGTCCTCCAGCAGGCTCCATGTGGTCTGTTTGCCCAGCGTCTGCACAAGGCCTTTTGAGATCCGGCCGCATGACTTGCACAGTTTCACTTCTGCTACATTCGGTTGGTCAAAGAAAGTCACAAGGCTGGCACGGACTTAAAAGCTGGGGAAACACATTCCACCTATGATGGGAAAGAGCTAACAGTCACAATATAGGGAGGGGAGGAATTTGCTGCCATTTTTGCAATCTACCCCTGAGGGTAATCAAACTGGAGGTGCTATTCATAAATTTACTGTCATATAAATATGAAAACTCGTTCTTATTGTAAAATATGTGATGTTAATTGGAGACAGCTTAAATTGCCAAGTGAAGGGAGATAGATACAAATGTTAGGTCTCTAAGTCACACATAGTTAGGAACACATGCACATACTTGCATAACATTTAAATTAGATTTAGTCCTTCTACAGTGTACACCCCAGCCATGTGTTAGGGGGTCGCTGATCTCTGTTTCGGCAGCTGTCAACTCTCCAGTGATCCGAGGGAGAGAAAAGAAAAGATGGTCTCATCTGAGGACAAAATAAGTCAAGTAAACATTACAAATCAGTGCTGAGAGAATTGGCCTGCGTATCAGAATAACTGAATTCTAGTTTGAGCTAGGATTCACAATGTGCTTACCTTTCTATGTATAATTTTAAAAGATTGGACTAAATTAAATCTGATATCCTTTCTCGTTTTGACTGGTGTTTGGGTCACTAAGAGTGACAAAAAGAGCCTTGTTCTTTCAAATGATGACAAAACGGTGAATATATGAACCAAAAGGGAAATACAAATGATTAGGTTACTTAGTGCCAGTTATCAATATATTTGGAAACATTCAGATATCTAAATTATGCATGTAGAAGCAAATTTGAAAAATACATCTGATTGCAAGCCAACTACACAGATAATTTCTTCTTCAAAAGAGACCAATTGTTGATTTATGCATGGCAAATAACAATCCCATAACAATCACAATTAAAATGTAAATATAGTTCTAGAAGAATATGATATAGAATCTTAAGTGAATTTGTTTCATAATTAAAGCATTACAAATGATCTCTACATATGATCTTAGGTTTTCATATTTGCAGGCTATATAAACTTAGATAAGAATTTTTTTTCTCGGTGAGCCCGGTTGGCTCAGTCCCTTAAGCATCTGCCTTCAGCTCAGGCCCTGATCCCAGGGTCCTGGGATGGAGCCCTGCATGGAGCTCTCTGCTCAGCAGGGAGTCTGATTCTCCCTCTGTTCCTCCCCCTTGCTTGTGCTCTCTCCCTCTCTGTCTCTCAAATAAATAAAATCTTAAAAAAAAAAAAGAATCTTCTTTCCCTCACACCCTGTGGGCCCTACATATCAAATAGTGATTCATGTTACTTCTTCAAAACAAACACTAGGATAAAAAGTAACTTCTCAATTCAGGAAGTGTTGTGTAATCCACAAAGATGACAGCAACACAACAGTGTTAGTGGCGTTAGGATATGGCTCCTATCACTACATACCTAGCCACAAAATTGTAAAGAACTCTACAGATTGACCAGCCCAGTGATTATCAAAGGGTGATCCTAGGACCAGGACCAGCAGCATAAATATGGCCTATGAACTTGTTTCATATGATAATTCTCCAGCCACACCTCAGACACACTGAATCAGAAACAGAGGATCCTAATATTTCAACAAGCCTTACAGAAGATGCAGGTGCACCCTAAGCTGTCAGAACCACTGGACTAGCCAACATTACCTAGTAAATCATCTAGGCAGTCAATTTGGAGACTGAATAGGACAAATTCATTATCCTGCTATCTAATTATTTCTGCTTTAAATATATCAACAAAAGTTACCTCCGTTTGCTACATGAATGATATCTCTGTACCCATTAAGATTCTCTGGAAGAATTCATGTGACTTAACTTCATCAAGAGAACATGACATGTTCTTGGTCTATAAGAGAAACCCAACAAATATTTGTTACTTCATTTGTTATAACTTCATAGAAGATACAAAAGGACTTCAAAAAAAATGTTTTAAGAAGATAAATAGTCCACGGAAAAAGGGACTGCACAAAGAGTTACATTGTTTTCAAACTGGGGAGAATCATATAGTATAACAACCACTTTTTAGAAAGAAAGAAGTCATAGCTCACAGGGCATCAGGAGAATTTTCCAAAGTCAGACCAATTTTTAGTGACAAAATCAGGATGTGACAAACTTAGGTTTCCAACTGAAAGTCTAGTATTCTCTTTTTTAAAATCCACCCTCCAGTTGAATTAGAGATCTATGGGAGTATTTTAATGTTTAACACCATCTATGACAAAATAAAAAGACAAAAATCAAGTAGAGAAATTAACCTTTATGTGCGCAGATTTAACGGCAGAGGATGCAATTAGTCCAGGCAATATGGAAAAAATAAAAATTCAGATTCTCCACAAAAGATCTGCTTTTTCATTGTTTTTTTTTTTTTTTTTTTTTTACAAGAGGTATCAACTTTTTCATTTTAAATCTTAAATAAGACATGACACCCTGGAATGAAGAGGCTTTCACTAGAAGCTTTTATTATTTCTTAAAAATCCTTTAAGCATAAAGAAATAAATTCCTTACCTAAGAAAACTCTTTTTGTAACATCAAAAAGAGATAAATCCACAAAAGGGGGGGGGACTCTCGAAGGAGATCGTCATAGCAACCAGATAAGAACAAAGTTGGCATAGAAAGCAACCTGATTATTTCTTCTTTTTAATCAAAATTACATATCATCAAGTTCGGAAGCAAAACAATTGGGAAAACAGTACAAGAATTTCAAAGTACATCACATGCACATTAATGTTTATTAACTCTCTAAACACCTAAAGTAGTTGAAATTATTCATTAATATAGCAATAATTTATGTTTCATGGGATTGCCAGCCTCATTTCTCTCTACTCCAGACATTTAAAAATCAGCAAACATGGATTTTTTGTTTTCCAGAAATATTTTTCAAACTCATTTATTGTTTATATTTTTATAAAAACTCAATTCATACTGTCTCAACATTTTTATGCTGATTTTATTTTTTACGATATCCATTATCCACAATTGATGCCTTAGGGACAATTAATACTGACTTACATAGCTTTCAGAAATGTTCATATTTTCTTGGTTTCTTGACAACAGTAGGATGGTCCTGAGTCTGAGTCCGGCCTCCTATTCTTAGTGAACTCTGTAACAGGCATACAGCAGAAATCTCTATGATACATACTCAGGCCAGGCCACGTTTTTTTTCCTTTTCCACAGTTTCACACGTCTGGAGGAGTGAGCATGTGAAATGGATGTGCAGAGTAAAATGATCCCCAACAAAACGGACTCAACAAATTTCCATGTGGCCAGGACCTATTAACCCTATTTCTAGGGTTGGTAGATCATTGCTGCCCTTTTCAACTCTGGGAAATTGTGAAAGATGTAGGTTATCCTAAAGGTCCTGGGTAGATGCTTACAAATTCTCTGAAATAGAATGTTCCTGTTCCAAAAAAGAACACGGATTCTTCTTTCTTCAAGATTTTATTTATTTACTTGACAGAGAGAGAGAGAGAGAGAGAGCACAAGCAGGGGAAGCAGCAGGCAGAGGGAGAGGGAAAAGCAAGCTCCCGGCTGAGCAGGGGGCCCGATGTAGGGCTCGATCCCAGGACCCTGCGATCATGACCTGAGCCGAAGGTAGCTGCTTAACAGACTGAGCCACCCAGGCACCCCAAACACAGATTCTTCTAACAAAAATTTAAACAGGGCATCAGTGCCTAATTAATTGTAAGCTGCTGCAACCAAAAGGACGCAGTCACCTGAAGGCATGAACAGGGAATACCAGAGCCAAAACAAAAAAGAGTATTCATTATTCTACTCCTTAGTGCACACCCACCTGTGCCTTTCAATGAGCATGGAAAAGTTCGCTGCAAAATAAACTTGTGGCTAAACAGAGCCAGTCAGTCAAATGGCTAAATTAGTGAATCCTACCTTCTGGAATCCTAACTGCAAGTCTGAGAGCCTTACTGGAAAGAATAAATAGGGAACTAAATCAGTGTGAATGTTGACAGCATAAAAATATAATACCTTGTAGATCTATTGACAAAGCATATCTTATGTCAGATTTTATAGAAGTAGAGCCTGAGATGGAGATTCCTATGGAAGTAATTTATTGAAGAAGACTTCAACATGCCTCTGTCACTATCTAACAGAACAAGCAACACAATGATATGGGTAAGTACATACATCTGAATAAAAATAGTATTAATGTGCACGACAAAAATAAGACCAAGAGAATAAGAGTGGTTAGTCAGTTAAAATGCATTCTAAATTATATACGATATTCAGTGTATTTTAAAATTATTAATTTATTTAATAAAATAATTTTAAAAATGTCAAATGCCTAAAATTATTAATGTATCTAAAAATCTCTAGATAACCACTAAGAGTAAAAGGGTAAAAGGCTGTGTAACTAACATGTACCCTAAGAGAGGTCTTAGGTTGAAATCCCTAGAAACAGAACCTGCACCAGGGATTTTGAGCAAGTGATTTATTGAGAAATCAATTCAGGTAACCCAGTGAGACAACAAGGAGAGCAGGTTAGGTAGGACAGGGGAGAATGTAAAGCAAAGGTTAGTTTCAGAAATACTTCAGCCTCAGCTTGATCCCACAGGGTGTTCCTAAGCTAATGGTGACAGTCTTTTTCCACTGTTAGGCAAGGGGACCAGGTTTTTGTACCCTGCCATTTTAGTTAGTCGTTGGTTGTCACTGCCTTGAAGGTAATGTCCAAGGCATTCCCAGCCATGTAACACTTTGGTGGCAGACAGCAATTCTTTTGAGAAGTGTGCAGCTCTAAGCCATTAGAAACCTGCACTAACTATAGATGGGGGTTTAATGCACCAGGAAGGGATAACTTGGTGGGGTACCAACCATGTCTAATACTAAAGAAAATAATAAATAATAAAGCATTTAATCCAGAAAGGGCATAAAATATAGGGGAAAAAGAAAATAGAGCAAGTGGACAAATAAGAAAAAAAAATAAGATTTAAACCCAATTAGTATTAATTATATTAACTATAAACATTAATTTTTCCAATTAAAATACAAAGAAGAAAAGGCTGGATATAAAATATATAAGCTGCTTGCAAGAGACACGCTTTAAAAATAAGGGTGAAGAAAAATTAAAAGTAAAAGGATAGGGAGTAAAATGTTAAATACTTGCCAATCGAAGATGGGGTAGCTGTACGAATACAGGGAAGTAGGCTTTAAGTGAGGAAAAATTAACAGATAAAAATAGTTATATTGTAATAATAATGGAGCACACCAGCAGAAAGATACAAAAAATAATAACATAATCTTAATATATATAAAGTAAAAGTTGGCAGAACCAAAAAGAGAAACAGACAAATCTATAAAGCTCCTGTGATCATAGTATACCATTTTAACATGTATCACTCAATAGCTGTTAGTTAGAACATGCAGACAAAATTATCAGCAAGGATATAGTCTGACAATCGATTGACTAATATACCCTTATCAACATGTACAAAAGAGCACACCCAATTCATAAAAGAATTCAATTCCTCTTCAAATTCACATATAACATTCATCAAAAATGACCATATTTTATGTCAAAAAAGCAAAAATAATGAGAAAACTCCAAAATTTTGGAGATAAAGTAATATACTTCTAAACAATTTTGATTCAGAGAAGAAACCAAAATCAAAGAAAGTATTTTAAATGGAATGAGAATAAAAAATTAGACATATCAAAACTTACAGAACTATGATTAAAAGAAATGTATACCCTTAAACACTTAGGAAAAAACCAGGATGAAAGTCAATGTTTTAAGTATCTATTGCAAGAAGTTAGAAAAAGAACAGCAAATTAAACACAAAGGAAATAAAAGGAAGGAAGTAATAAACAAACATAAAAGGAGAAGGCAATTAAATATAAGAATGTATGACAAAGAATATAACAAATCTAAAAATTGGTTATTTGAAAAACACAAGTTATCTTTATCAGCAAGACTGATCACGGGCAGAAACATACACCACACAGAAAGAGAGAGGAGGAGGAAATAACATCAGAAACAAGAAGAAAGACATAACTAAAGAAATTTATAAACTAAATAACTAAATAACGTAACTAAAGAATTTAAAACACATTTTAAAATAAGATGCTGAAACATCTTTATGTTAATTAATTTGAAAATTTAGATGAAATCATAAATTTTTTGTAAAAACCCATTATACAAAACATGAAAAGAAATGGAATTTTTGAATACAATTATATCTATTTTTAAAATTAATTCTAGTTAAAAACCCTCCCATAAAGAGCTCTTCAGACCCAGATTCATTAACCTGTGAATTCTACCAAATAATAAAGAAATAACACAAGTTTTATGCAACTCTACTGTACTCTTTTTTATGAGGCCAGGAAAACATTTTCCTCAAACCCTAAAAATAACACCACAAAAAGGAAAGTTGCAAGATGATCTTTATCATAAATACAGATGCAAAAATCCTAGACAAAAGTTTGATGAACAATATGAATGGAGTCACTGTGTGTGTGTGTGTGTTTGTGTAGATATATCAAAGCCAAATGGGTTTATTAAAAAAAAAAATTAAAGTTAGTTTAACATTCAAAGTTTCAAAATTCTAATGATGTAATGCACTACGTTAAAAGAACAAAGAAAAAAATGTCATCTCAAAATATTTAGAAAAAGTGAATTAAACTCAAAATCTATTCATGATGAAAAACAACTCTTACAAAACATTTCAAAGCTGATAAATGGCACTAGAAAGATTCCCCAGCAAACACATTCTCAATGATAAGATATCATAAATTTACCCTTGGTTTGGGAACAAGACAAGAATGTTTCCTATTGCATCTGTATTTACAGGGTATGGAAAAGTCTAGATTGTCCAATAATGCCAAGAAAAAAACAAAACATATAAGAACTGCAAAGAAAAATTTTGATAGTATTTGCAAATAATATGACTGAAGATATGGAATATCCAAAAGAATTCAAACTACTAGAATTAATCAGTGAATTTATCAGTACTTCTAGATTCAAAATCATGTAAAACTCTATTTCTTTAAAGCCACAGTAAACAATTAGCAAAGCAAATTATGAAATTACACCATTTTAATGGCACCAAAATTCATCAAATGTTTAAAAATTAATCTAAAAAAAAAGTGCAAGACTTCTACCTAGAAAACACCAAATTTTTTATTTTTAAAATTTTATTTATTTATTTGACAGAGAGAGACACAGCGAGAGAGGGAACACAAGCAGGGGGAGCGGGAGAGGGAGAAGCAGGCTTCCCGCCGAGCAGGGAGCCCGATGCGGGGCTCGATCCCAGGACCTTGGGATCATGACCTGAGCTGAAGGCAGACGCTTAATGACTGAGCCACCCAGGCGCCCTAGAAAACACCAAATATTGCTGAGAGAATTAAAGAAGATTCAATTACAGTGGTTCCCCCTTGCTTGTGACAGTTTCTCTTTCTGTGGTTTCGGTTACTGTTGTCAATCTGAATCTGGAAGCACACGATCCTCCTTCTCACCATGAGTCAGAAGGTCAATAGTAGCCTGACAGTACATCACAATGTCTTTGCCATTCCCCTCTCTTCTTCGTCTCATCAAGGGGCACTTTATCATCTCATATCTTCCAAGAGGAAGAAGGATGAGTACAGTACAATACGACATTTTGAGAGAGAGAGAGAGACCACATTCACATAACTGTTACTACAGTATATCTTTATAATTATTCTATTTATTATTATTGTTGCTAATCTCTTAATGTGCCTAATTTATAGATTAAAATTTGTCTTAAGTGTGTATGTATAAAAAATTACATAGTATATATAGGGTTTGATACCATCTGCAGTTTTTGGCATCCACTGGGGGTCTTGGAATGATCCCCTGTACATAAGAGGGGATTACTATAAACAGTATTGAAGACAAGCTAATAAAACGGTAAGTTATATAATATTTATGGTTCGGAAAAATGAGTGTTGAAAAGACGTCAATCCGCCCCCCCCGCAAATTAACCTATGTATCAATACAAATTCCAGCCAGCTTTTTTAAAAAACAAAATTAGAAGACTAACAGCTAGATTATAAACTATTTATATCTTGACCATATCTTCATTTCTGTCTTAATTGGATACTGTCATATCTTACTATCTCATATATTCTGTTGCTGTTCAATGTGCAATTTATTAATCTTATAAGCACATGAAACAGTTAATATGTCTTTCAACTTCAATCAGTATTTCCCTAAACATTTACATACATCAGAGTAATTAATAAAAATTTACAGAATCAAACTCTTTCAAGATATTTAAATATTAATAACTTTTAAAACTCTTCTGAACATAATTAAAAATCTCATGTCTAATATATTAAATTCTCTTAGGTTAACCATTTTAAAGAAGAGATAAAAATATGTAAAGTATCAAATGGATTATAGATGTGTAGCCAATCCTGCGTTCAGGTGAAAGATCAGAACTAGATACATAATTCTGTCATAGGATCTACTCTTTCTTCATTATTTTAAAATATATAATAGCTTTATTGAAATATAATTCAAATACCATATATTTCAGTGCCTTGAGTATACAACTAAATGTTTTCAGTATATTCAGAGTTGTGCAACTAACCCCATGGTCAATTTTAAAATATCTGCATTATCTGAAAAAGATACCCTGTACCCATTAGCAATCACTTTCCATTTCTGCCTACTTCTGGTCATCAGCTACCACTAAACTGCAATCCGTCTCTAGTTTTGCATCTTCTGGAGAAAGGATACGATGAGGAGAATACACAGAACATACTGTGAGGAGAAAGAGGGGCTATGAAGAGTGCCTCCGAGGAAAATGAGAGGAGCTTAATATGTTCCGTTCCACAGTGCCAAATTTGAAATCATCATGGGAAATCTAAAAGACTAGAGATTCACTCACCAGCTGTTTTGGAAATGGAGCCAGTAGGCTCCATACAGTTAGGCTGGGATCATCCTGGTCTCTTAAAGTTTATCAGAACAACGGATGCATAAATGTTGCTCACAGATGAGATGTTCCACATGCGTGCGAGAGCTTGATTAAGGACATCCTAATACTTCTCTAATAGGACACCTGAGGGGACAGATGGACCCACAACCACAAGATCCTGGAAGAAACTCTGGGACTGAGGAAGCAGTTGCACATAATCAACAGACAAATATATACTAATACTGGAGAAAACCGCAAAAGAGAAAAAGGCCAGCAAGAAATGTGTAAAGATCCTCAAAAGTACCTTTCCAAGAAAGAAGTCAAATTGAAACATAGACCAGGCTCAAAGTACATGAAGCCAACTGACTACAGTACTCTTCCAAGAAAGGATTTCATGACCCTTTTATCTAAATGGAAAATATGAGGAATATAAAGGACACTGAACACACTCTACACCCCACCTGCTCATTTGGTGAAGTGTTTTGGGTGGAAGCAGCCCTGAGCTGAAGGAGAGAAGATTTAATTTTAAATCAGGTCCAAAATTTTGATTTATCTTAATTAATTTTTAATTTTTGATTGATTTTTAAATGGAAGTTGTAACTTTACAATTTAAAGTGAGAGAAGAATCTAGGTCTGCTATTTCTTCAGAGTGAGAAGATAAGCCAACACCCTGCCAGAATTTTCTTCTAGGGCCAGGGAAAGTCACCCTCACTGGATCAGGGTTAAAGGAATGATGAGAGCAAAAATAAAGTTGTGTTTTCATTATTACATGAATCATGTTTGTCCAGTGGTACTCAATAAGATGTTATATCACCCTCACAAAAATGTTGAGAAAAATTATGTAATGGTATGGAAAAATGTTCAATGCTTTTCTAAAATTACAAAAAAATCAAGTTGAAGGGTATGAGAATACGCCATTCCAAAATACACCTTTTTGGCATATAGATTTGTTTGGGCTAAAGGCAATCCAGAATCAGCAGGCACAGGAAAAGCTGTTTACCTCCCCCTAACTGCATTAAAATAGAATATAAAATGTCTCCTTTTGTAAAGGAAGTTTGCATTTATAAAAGACATTTCCATTTGTAAAGATGCCCCTACCAGGAAGAGAGCTACTCCCTGAGACATCTGTTCTCACCTGAGAGTCTCTTAACCGCGTAACAAAACATCCCTTGTTTGCCATATAGTTCCTTCTCTCATCTTTCCACAACTGCTTCCTCCACTCAGAACCCCCAAACCCCTTTCCCTTTGTTTAGCCTAAGACAGTATATAAGTCGCAATCATTAAGCCACCTCCTTGAGGCTTATTTCTTTGTGAAACTCTTTTGGGTATGTATACATAATTAAAATACTTTTTCCCCCACCTGTTAACCTTTTATCCATTTGATTTATGGGCCCCAGCTATTGAAACTAGAAGAGTGGAGGGGCGCTTGGATGGCGCAGTTGGTTAAGCAACCGACCCTTGATTTCCGCTCAGGTCATGATCTCAGGGAGGTGGGATGGAGCCCACAACGGCTCCACGCTCAGCGCGGATTATGCTTGAGATTCTCTCTCCCTCTCCCTCTACCCCTACCATTCATACTCTCTCTCTCAAAGAAAGAAAAAGACTAGAAAATAGAAAGAAAATAACTGTTTCTCCCATACACAGTTAAAATAATATGATTCTTTGTTAAATAAATACCAGAATATTTATAATAGATAACACCACCATATCCATTTTGTTTACATGTATATTCTAAATTATTGACACTGAACTTTTGTATGATTGTAAGGAAAATATAATTTTTTCCAGGTTTTTAAAAAAAATTATTTTTATTTATTGTTTTTACACTTTTTTATTGAAGTATAATTAACATACAATGTTACATTAGTTTCAGGTGTACAACATGATGATTTAACAATTCTATGCATTTCTTAGTGCTCATCAAGATAATTGTAATCTTAATCCCCTTTATTTATTTCACCCAACCCCCTCCACCTCACCTTGTGGTAACCACTAGTTTGTTCTCCGTATTTAAGAGTGTTTTTTTGGTTTATCTCTCTTTTTTTCTTTGTTTAGTTTTGTATCTTAAATCACACATTTGAGTGAAATTATATGGTATTTGTCTTTCTCTGTTTAACTTATTTCATGTAGCATTATACACTCTAGATCCATCCATGTTGTTGCAAATGGCAAGATCGCATTCTTTCTTATGACAGAGTAATATCCCATTGTATATACTTATATACCACATCTTTATCCATTCATCTATTGACAGACACTTGAGTTGCTTCCATATCTTGGCTACTGTAAATAATGCTACAGTAAGTATACAGGTGCCTATATGTTTTTGATTTAGTGTTTTTGTTTTCTTTGAGTAAAATACTCAGTAGTGGAATTACTGGATCATATGGTAATTCTATTCTATCTAAAATATAATTTTAAAGTACATGCACTTAGAAAATTGAGCCAGGGTTTGTGAACTGTTTTGAGCCATTTCCCAATTTCTACAATTTTCTTTATCATATTTGGGTTACTTCCTAACATTATCCTGTATAATATAAAGGATTTACATTTTTAAGATGCTTTATAGTTTACAGAAAAGAAGTATCACATAAAGCATCTCATTCTAGCTTTAGAACAATTCTTTAAGGTATGCAGGTTAAATAGCACCATGTCATTTACTTATAGGCTCAGAGAAGGTAAATAAATCTACTGCAGTGAGAACAAGATATAAACGATGACCTTCTGAATCTAAATTAATGTACAACTGACCCTTGCCTAATGTGGGGTGCTGACCACCTCCACAGTCCGAAATAACTTTTGACTCTCCAAAAACTTAGCTACTAATAGCCCAGTGTAGACTAGTAGACTTACTGATAGCATAAACAGTATATTAATACACATTTTATATGTTGTATGTTCTATATACTGCATTCTTATGATAAAGTAGGCTAAAGAAAAGAAAATGTTAAAATCATAAGGATGAGAAAATATATTTATAGTACTGTACTGTTAGTTATCAAAAAACATGTATGTATAAGTGGACCCACACAGTTCAAACCTGTGCTGTTCAAGGGTCAACTGTACTTTATCCAATAGAGTACATTTTCTCTACTTTACAATTAATTATATTCAAAAGGAATATCACATTTAACAATGTTTTCACATCAATTTCCAACATCTATTTCATATCAAACGAATTCAAAATATGCAAAAGTAAAAATTACGTAGTTTAGTACAAAGATATTGACAGAAGTGTTAAAATTCTGCCACATGTTCTTGAGATTTATATGGTCTGTGAATTTTGAAATTAAATATAAAATATATATGAACAATGATTATATAATATAATATATATTACATCTAATACATAAAATAAATATCCATTACATAGAAATGCCAGGAATGGTTAGTGGTTTTCACTAACATTCTCTTAATGGGAGTAATAATAATTCTTTGTATTTCAAAGCACTCACTATTAAAGAATGTGCATATAAATGTATATACATATATGTGTGTGTATGTGCAAATATATATATAAATCACAACCCCAGTGAAAATTATACCAATAATCAATCTGTAAGTTAAAATTAGTTTACCCAAAGGTATGTATGGGGATGATTTCTAAATTTTATTAGTTACTATAGAATATAGGATTTTGCCACACTAACTCTGTTTCTCAGAAATGTTGCTGGCAACTCAGATAAGTCAAAACAGCTTCAATGTGCATTGTCAGGTGATGAGGTCACTATTCCCATTTGACCTCATGCTCAGCCTACTTCAAAACCTCACGACCTATCTGCCTTCTAACAGAAAACAACTAGGGCTTTCCAACTCGGTTAAACTCAAAAAGAGCCTGCTGGCTGGGACAGGGAGTCGCCCAACAGCAATGGAGTAGGTTGAGTAAGAGTGGTTGTAGGAAATGTTTACACATGAACAGCATGGTTCTCACACCCATACCCCAAGCTTTACAGACCCAAAAGGAAGTTTTGCTCACTGAAAGAGCAGTTTCAAGGCTCTTGAAGGGGATCTGGACAAGCTACCCCAAAATATGCCACTTTGACACAGAATTATTTTGAGCTGAAGTCATTTGAGTTCCTGGAATTCCTTATCTGCCTAAAAGCAGAGCCTCCCAGAACTCAGTTGTCATAAATCTCCTTACCAGGAGCAATTCTAATCTTATCAGAGAAGACTGAACCACACCCAGACAGACATTGTCACAAAGAATCATATCTCCCATATATTTTCCTAAAGGATGATTTATCTTTCCAAAAAGTCATTTGCATTTTCATAAGTGCCCTTTTGCCCCCTCCACTCCCCCTACTAAGTTTAATATATAGACTCCAAGTTCTAACCAGCCCATTGAGGTGCTCATCAGTGGGTAGTCCTGTGTATATGCAAATATGCACAGGGTAATAAATTTCAGTTCTTCTCTCATTAATCTGTTTTTGGTAATCTAATCAGGGCTTGAGCCAGAGAACCTAAGATGGATAGGAAAAAAATAGTTTTTTGCCTCTCTTACACTCTCTACAATAATTTTCAAAGATACCATGCCATTTTCCCCTAAATTTGTCCTTAGAATGTACACACCTCACAGCATCACTCTGAGGATTTTAGGTTTTTTTTTTTTTTATCTTTAAAGTGGTGATCAAAACATTCTTCAGATAATTATGGGACTTCTATATGAAGCAGTGTGTGTAAATGGTTTTGTTCTTTATATGTAAAAAGTATGTTCTTGCTTTATTATTATTATTGCTGTTATCATTTCTCCAGTACTATAAGAAAACATGGTGGTACTTAAAAACAGGGCCTCTTCAGACTACTCAGGGTGGAATCTTGGCTCCATCTTTGGCTAACCATCTTGCCTTAGGTATGTTATCTCTCTCAGCTTTTTTCTTCATCCATAAAGTGAGGATGAGATTACAGCTCTCCTCCTAGGGTTATGGTGAAATTAAGCGAGCCGTACAGGAAGAGCATTCAATAAATGCTAACCCGTTACTGAAATGTTAGTATTCACAGAAGCTGCTAGCAATAAAGGCATGCTTCTCTACTTGGGGCCAGCTAAGCCTGACTAGAGTGATGAATATAGAAAGGGCAAGTAGCCAAGACTATGCGTAACTAGTGCCCTCTTGGGATCAAAGAAAAGAATCAAATTTGTTTTTAAAAATTACTGAAGAATTTGGAAAAGGAAGAAATACGAAGAAGTGGGAACATTAATCCCTCGAGAGCTCTTTATCATGGACCCCACTGGAGGTGCAAAATGCTGTGGAGGCTAGTGAGTTAGATGGATTAAACTGAAAGTGCTTTTTTGGTCTAAAAAATAAATCATTTGAATGGAGTCTCAGTGTGGTTTTTACAAGGGTGGGAAAGTTGATTTGGGTTATACTACGAAAAAGAAAACAAAATTTACAACCACAAAAGAGAGTGCAAAAACGAACACTGGCATAAGGAAACCAAGAATGGTGTAAACTATTCATAATTCAGCTCTGCGTCACATCACTCAACCCAGCAGGACTGAAGACTGAAATGGTTCCTTCCCTCCTTCCTTCCCTCCTTCCTTCCTTCCCTCCTTCCTTCCCTCCTTCCCTCCTTCCCTCCTTCCTTCCCTCCTTCCTTCCTTCCTTCCTTCCTTTCTTCCAAATAATTGCTATTTTCCCCTTTGGATTTATCCACCTTTTAATCTAAATAGCATATCCATAATTGATGATGCTACTACTGGACACTTTTTGCTTAAGATCTGATTGGAACTTTCTACTTACTAGTAATTTGATGTGAGGTTCATGGTTTTAATCAAATCTTGGTAGACTCAGTGATAATTTTTTTTAAAAGGAAAGAAAAAACTATTTTCTTTTGCATTGTTCTTTCAAACAGTGTCCACAATTTTAAATTCCTTTGCTCTAAATTGTTTTTCATTTTTCCCCTTAGAAATTGACTGCTATCTAATAAAATTATATAGCATTTTTACATGGTAAAGTAAAACCTTGATTTAATGTATATACACTGTAATTGTAGGACTGTAATATAACAGGCTAAAGTTGTTTTTAAAAAAAAATTTGCTTTAGGGACACCTGGGTGGCTCAGTCGTTAAGCGTCTGCCTTCGGCTCAGGTCATGATCCCAGGGTCCTGGGATCGAGTCCTGCATCAGGCTCCTTGCTCCGTGGGGAGCCTCCTTCTCCCTCTGCCTGCCACTCCCCCTGCTTGTGCTCTCTCTCCCTCTCTCTCTGACAAATAAATAAAATCTTTAAAAATAAAAAAAAATAAAATAAAAAAGTATTTGCTTTAGTATAGTACTGATACACAGACAGAACAGAATAAAGAACTCAGACACACACACACACACAGGAAAATAGCAAGCACAAAGCAATTTACTAAAGGAAAGTACACTCTCGAGGTGGGAGAGCAGGCAAGTTCTGTGAGGTGGAACCAGCCCCTAGGTTGTTTTGGGATTGGATATTTTTTGGGTCTTTCTGGGCTGTGAGAAGAGAAGTGGTGATGTACAGTGGGTTGGTCTCTAATGGAGGCTGCTTCCAATCATCTGGGGGGACTCTTCCCACAGGTTCTGGAGGGGGGAGATCCTGTAAAGGTTTGTGCCAGAACCACCATGGTGGCCTTTCTCCATGGTGGGAGGCTGTATCTACAATGCAAATGTATTATAATGAGTCTAGGGGTTGCCCTGGGACAGACGTAGAAGAGGAAAGTATATGCTCTGTACCTGTGGCTCTTGGTCTGTCAGCCCCAGGGTCATGGAAGCCATAGATTCAGGATGCTGTGTCCCTGGGCTTTTGAAGTATAACCCATTTATCACCATCCTTGCTCCCAACTCACATTGCTATCATTCCCCACTCAAGGACTTGGGACTGACTCTGCCTCAGGCCACTCCCTCCATTATTCATATCTAGGTTCTATTAAGATCTTCAACAAGAGGTATTGGGAAAACTAGAAATCCACATGCAAAAGAATTTAATTGAACCCTTGTCTTACACCATACACAAAAATCAACTCAAAATGGATTAAAGACTTAAATTTAAGATCTGAAACTGTAAAACTCTTAGAGAAGAAAACAGGAGAAAACTTTCTTAACTTTGGCTTTGGCAATGATTTCTTGGATGTGAAACCAAAATCAGAGGCAACTAAAGCAAAATTAGACAAGTAGGATTACATCAAATTAAAAAGTTTCTGCACAGCAAAAGTAACAAGAGAATAAAAAGGCAATCCACAGAATAGGAGAAAGTATTTGCAAACCATACATCTAATAAGGGGTTGATATCCAAAATATATAAAAACTCATACCTCTCAATAGCAAAAAATAAAAATAAGTAAAAAATAACCTCATTACGAACCAGACAAAGGACTTGAACAGACATTTCTCCAAAGAAGACATACAAATGGCAAACCAGTATATGAAAATGTGGCTCAAAGAGGCAGTCAGATGAGTGAGGCCTATATGCTATCTTAGGATAAACAAAGGAGAAGGTGTTTTGGGCTTCGGGGTGGGACAGTCAAATTTTGGGAAGGTGAGGGAAGGAAATTTATAGTAAATAAGGGATGTCCTATTTGCAGGCAAGAGTCTCAGGTGATGAGCAATGTCTCAGAGAGTAGCTCCCTTTCTGCTAAGGGGACACCTTTATATAGGAAATTTCTTTTATAAATGTAAATTTCCTTCACAAAAGGAAAATTTATACTTTATTTTAAGGCAGTTAGAGGGTGGTAAAAAGTTTTTCCTGTCTCTACTAATTCCCAATTGCTTTTAGTTCAAAATAATCTGTATACCAGTGGTATACTCGAGGGTGGCATATTCTGGTAACTTTCAAGCTCAGTGGTAGATAATTGTCCCAAAAAGTATATATTTGGGGTTATAAATCTTATTCTGGGGTCATGACATTAAAATCAAATGTTGAATTGCTTTATGTGAGCCACAGCGATCTATTTCTGAGATTTTTTTTTTCCATTTGGTAAGGCCGTGCAGCTAGTAGGACTTTCCACCCTCACCACTAACTAGCTCCACTCCCATTTGAAGCCTTAAAGGTCTGAGGTCAAAAACAGCAAAGATAGCCCCTCCCTACTACAATGCCACAGTCTGGGACTTCTCCACTGCCGTATCTCCCTCCTGCTGGGCATATTACACAATATTTTTCTTTCCTTTAAATTACAACTCATGGATCGTCTCCTTTGTAAGAACCCAACGAACTCACCTAACCCCTTTTTTATGCAAACAAGACTATCTCCGACCCATCCATCCATTTGGTGTTTCTATATTTATAATTATGATATTCACTGCAGCAATGTGTGTCCCTTCCCTGCATTCCAATGTGAATTCACTAAGGTAGAGACTGTACCTATCCTTTATTGAACACCTCAACTGCATAGTTAACATGTACTCAGTAGATAATGGCTGACAACTGACAGGCAGAAATGTGCAAATTTCAAATAGCAGCTTGGATTTTTTTTTTCTTTTTCTCTGAAAGCCTTTCATAAGAGTATGGAGAGACTCAGAGCCTAAAAAAGAGTACACTAGAACTGGAGGGAAATTATTCAAAAGAAAAACTATAAACACAGGACATTAACCCTAGGTCTTCTGTGCTCTCACAGATTTATTTCTCATGTCTTTGTAGGGCAGAAAATTTTCCCCTTCTTCCTTTCTAGGTTCTTCGGCTGGTCTAATAATGAAGTTAGCTAAGACAGATTGACCGGAAAAAAACAAAACAAATTTAATTTTAGATATATGAAAGCTCCACAAAAATATGAGACCCAAGGTAGTTAGGCAATTGAGGCTTATAGGTCATCCCGAGCTAAGGAGGGAGATAAGGACCTGGGGCCTCAAAGGGGTGGAGGGCAATTCACAGGACAATAAGAAAAGCAGATGTTATAATTAAATGTTTGCCCTGCCACACAGGTAAGTCTTTTGGATACAAAAGTTATCTCTGGTAATAGCTCTCTTTCTGGCCAGACCCCCTATCTAAATTCTTTTAGTCAGTTAAGAGAGAGGTAAAAGTTTGTTTGTCTGTTTGTTTCTTCTGAGTCTGCTGGATCTTGACTGCTTTCAGCTCAAAATCAATCCACATGTCAAAGTGACACATTTCGGGGTCACATATTCTGCTTCCTTTCATCGCTTTTCTTCTTTTTCTGGGGTGGATATTTGGCCCTCAGCTGAACTCCTTCAGTTTACCCACTCCTTCCCAGAAACCACCTTTCCCATATGTCTGCTGTGTGCCAGCCATCTTCCTCCAGACTTTAGGCAGTCCCCTTGATAGATATCCTCAGGTTTGTGTGGGTTTTTTTTTTTTCCTAATAATTTCATTACACTTGCTTTTGGAAAAAAATTCTACACACCCATAAATACACATTTTACCTCATTTTGTAAGTCAGCAAATGAGCTCGATACTAAAATAAATTGAAGAAATTTTCTCTAAAACTTGCTACATCACTGTAATGGGCAGGTTACTGATAAGGAATTAGTATTAAAATAGGAAATCAACACCTAAATTTGGATAAAGGAGATAAAACAGTGAAAGTAACACAGCCAGGGATATGGAACCACGAGTGCTAAGCCAAACTCATCAATAACTAAGAAAATCAACAAGGAACTCATGGACCAGACTTGCAGACTAAATCAGAGCAGGACCTGCAATAAAGTAAATATGGACAAGTTGACTTTGGCTTCTAATAACTCTGGTATTTCCACATGACTGTAACCTGTCTGCTCAACATGACTATGTTCCCAGGAATTCCTGACTGAAAAATAATTGCATTGGATCCCGGGTGGCCCTCTGGACCTGTTTCCTCACCTGAAAAGTGGGTACAGTGATGATAATGATAGACCGTATTTCAGAGTATTATTGGGAAAATACATTAATTATCATCTGTTTTCTGCCTAGATCCTTCACTGACACATATTTCTCCTAATTTCTGCTACTCCTTCAGAATGTTTATTTTCATGAAGGACAATAACCTTTACCTAATTAATTACACTGATAATGACAGCATTTCAAACTGGACAACATTTTGAGAGGTTAATTATGCCTTCCTAATAACTCTCATATTACAGCCCATAACTGTCACACAGGACAGCCTTGAATTTGGGTGTTAAAAATTGAAAAGGCTCATATACAGTTTAATTAGATAACAATGCCTGCAAAATTTTGTCAGTGGTATATATGTATTAAACACTAACCTCCAACTAAATGCACAATTATATTTTAGATTTAAATATACAAAAAATAAATACGTGAGAAAATCTGAGTCTTATCTTCATGAAGCTTGGTCAGGTAAAAATCTGCCAGATTTGGAATCAGGAAACCCCAGTTTTGGTCTTAATTGGTCACTACATATTGTGACTTGTGGATAAATCATATAGTAATTAATTTTAAGTATCTGAGAACTAGCAGAAAAATATGTTATTTTTTCCTTTAAGCTTATCTAGAAGACTGAGTTAGAGAATATTTCCATAATCATATTCTAAGATACAAATCAAAATTTAAAAAGGCATTATTATTAGGAAGCTTACTACCAGTAATATGGGTATCTTTTCAGTTTTTAAAAATAAATATCATAAGCCATCTATATGCATTGGTTGAGTTAAATGTCTGACAAAAGGAATGAGGAAAGTACAATGACCTTTCATATTCCTAGTTTTAAAATTATAAGATTTTAAAACATCTATTCCTTGAATTGCAAACTGGCAGAATTCAGAGGAAAAAGTATTGATTTATGAGCAGTTCATACTAATAAATAATTTTGAGACTTCCAAGTAATCACAGAGCATATCGAATGAATTAAGAACAATTAATTTTTTAGATTTTTTTAGGAAACAAAGTGCTCAAAATCCCAACAGAAAAATATTTATATCCTAAGGGAACATCTTCTTTGGTGACAGTTAGTAGCTCTAATTAACTGTGAAATTCTTAATCTACTGGCCAAGAAACCAATAATGTAAAAAAAGCTAATACAGGTAAATTAATAGTCTTACACTGGTAACAAAAGCCAGAAGTAGTATATTTACATAATATTCTTAAAAGAAAAGCTGCTCCTTAACCTTTTAAGTAGTTACTTTTAATTGAGTGATGATGCTGCAAAGTGTTTAAAGCATATTATCACAGATTCTAGAGTCAGACTGTCCAGGTTCAAGTCATAGCTCTACCACTTGCTAGATGTGTGGCCTTGGGCAACATGTCCAGTCTCTCTGTGCCTCAGGTTCCTTACCTACAGAATGAGGATAACAAGTATAATAAGACCTTGTGCATAGCATCATGAGGATTAAATGGGTTCAATTATGCAAAGCACCTAGAACAGCATATAGCATATATTGTGTCATTTCTTGTTGTTATTGTAATGAAATACTAATACTACCTCCTCTTCTGCACTTTTCCAACCCCATTCTCCAAAAAGCATACACTCATGCACAGTGCTCTAACACTCTGTATACCCTGCCTTCACCCTTTTTGTTTAATTAGTCTTTATTTTTTTAAAAGACTTTACTTATTTATTAGAGAGCGAGCAAGAGAGAAACAGCATGAGAGGGGAGAGAGTCAGAGGGAGAAGCAGGCTCCCCGCTGAGCTGGGAGCCTGATGTGGGACTCGATCCCAGGACTCCGGGATCATGATCTGAGCTGAAGGCAGTCGCTTAACCAACTGAGCCACCCAGGCACCCTAATTAGTCTTTAGATTTACCCCTTACATAAGCAGTATATGCCTACCAAACACTGTACTGGTAGTTCATAAATGACATGATCTTCACAAATATCTGTAATGTAGGTATATTACTGTCACTGTTACAGAAAGAAGAGAAGGAGGCTGAGTTTCAGTAACTCGCTCATAGTCATATGTGTGGTGTGTGTAAAGCTGAAATTCGACCCCAGATCAGACATTCAACAACCTATGCTCTTTTTTAAATTTTTTTTCATTTCAATTAGCCAACATACAGTACATCATTAGTTTCATATGTAGTGTTTAATAATTTATCAGTTGTATATAACACCCAGTGCTCATCACATCATGTGCCCTCCTTAATGTCCATCACCCAGTTACCCCATCCCTCCACCCACCTCCCTTCTGTAACCCTGTTTGTTCCCCAAATTCCAGAGTCTCTCATGGTTTGTCTCCCTCGCTGACGACTTCTCATTCAGTTTTTACTCCCTTACCCTATGATCCTCTGCTCTGTTCCTTATATTCCACATGAGTAAAACCATATAATTGTCTGTCTTTGTTTGATTTATTTTGCTCAGCAAAATACCCTCCAGTCCCATCCACATCAATGTAAATGGTATTTAACCTTTCTGATGGCTGAGTAATATTCCATTGTGTGTGTGTATATGTTCTTCTTCATCCATTTATCAGTCGATGGACATATCAACTCTTTCCACAGTTTGGCTACTGTGGACATCGCTGCTATGAACATTGGGGTACAGGTGCGCCTTCGGATCACTACCTTTGTATCTTTGGGGTAAATACCTAGTAGTGCAATTGCTCAGTCATAGGGCAACTTTATTTTTAACTTCTTGAGGAACCTCCATACTGTTTTCCAGAGTGGCTGTACCAGCTTGCATTCCCACCAACAGTGTAGGAAGGTTCCCCTTTCTCCACATCCCCACCAACATTTGTTGTTTCCTGACTTGTTAATTTTAGCTATTTTAACAGATGTGAGGTGGTGTCTCATCATGGTTTTGATTCATGTTTCTCTGATGCCAAGTAATATGGAGTATTTTTTCATGTGTCTATTGACCATTTGTATGTCTTAGTTTTGTTGACTGTTTCCTTTGCTGTGCAGAAGATTGTTATCTTGATGAAGTCCCAACAGTTCATTTTTACTTTTGTTTCCCTTGCCTTTGGAGACATGTCTAGCAAGAAGTTGCTGCAGCCAAGGCTGAAGAGGTTGCTACCTGTGTTGTCCTCTAGGATTTTGCTGGATTCATGTCTCACACTGAGGTCTTTCATCCATTTTGAGTTTATCTTTGTGTATGGTATAAGAAAAAGGTCCAGTTTCATTCTTCTACATGTGGCTGTTCAATTTTCCCAGCACAACTTATTGAAGAGACTGTCTTTTTTCCATTGGATATTCTTTCTTGCTTTGTCGAAGATTAGTTGACCACAGAGTTGAGGGTCCATTTCTGGGTTCTCTATTCTGTTCCATTGATTGATGTGTCTGTTTTTGTGCCAGTACCATACTGTCTTGATGATTACAGCTTTGGTTTTCTTTTTCAACATTCCTCTGGCTATTCAGGGTCTTTTCAAGTTCCGTACAAATTTTAGGATTATTTGTTCCAGCTCTGTGAAAATGTCGATGGTATTTTGATAGGGATTGCACTGAATGTGTAGATTAGACATTTTATAACAGTATTTATTCTTCCAGTCCATGAGCATGGAATGTTTTTCCATTTCTTTGTGTCTTCTTCAATTTTTTTCATAAGTGTTCTGTAGTTTTTAGAGTACAGATCCTTTACCTCTTTGGTTAGGTTTATTCCTAGGTATCTTAAAGTTTTTGGTGCAGTTGTAAATGGCATAGATTCCTTAATTTCTCTTTCTTCTGTCTCATTGTTAGTGTATAGAAATGCAACTGATTTCTGTGCATTGATTTTATATGCTGACACTTGCTGAATTGCTGTATGAGTTCTAGCAATTTTGGGGTCGAGTCTTTCGGGTTTTCCACATAAAGTATCATGTCATCTGTGAAGAGATAGTTTGACTTCTTTGCCAATTTGAATGCCTTTTATTTCTTTTTGTTGTCTGATTACTGAGGCTAGGACTTCTAGTACTATGTTGAACAAGAGTGGTGACAGTGGGCATCCCTGCCGTGTTCCTGACCTTAAGGGAAAAGCTCTCAGTTTTTCCCCATTGAGAATGATATTCACTGTGGGCTTTTCAAAGGCGGCTTTAATGATACTGAAGTATGTTCCCTCTATCCCTACACTGTGGAGAGTTTTAATCAAGAAAGGATGCTGTATATTGTCAAATGCTTTTTTTGCATCAATTGAGAGGATCATATGGTTCTTACCCTTTCTTTTATTAATGTGATGTTTCACATTGATTCATTTGTGAATGTTGAACCACCTTTGCATCCCAGGAATAAATCCCACTTAGTTTTGGTGAATAATCTTTTTAATGTACTATTGGATCCTATTGGCTAGTATCTTGGTGAGTATTTTGACATCCATGTTCATCAGGGATATTAGTCTGTAATTCTCCTTTTTGATGGGGTCTTTGGCTGGTTTTGGGATCAAGGTTATGCTGGCCTCATAGAACAAGTTTGGAAATTTTTCTTCTACTTCTATTTTTTGAAACAGCTTCAGTAGAGTATGTGTTATTTCTTCTTTAAATGCAAAAACCTATGCTCTTAAACTAAACAATGGTGATGAAATCAGAACAGCAGTGGCCTGCAAGAGGTGGAAGAAGGACCCAATTGGCTCAAAAGTAGTAAAAGGAAATTTACTGGGTTAATGATGTAGGGGAAGAAAAATAATTTTCCCTTTCTCCTTCTGAGTTCTTAGCTGAGACCCCCCCTAATGAAAGACAGATTAACAAAAGAAAGACAGAAGTTTATTAGCATGTAAACCTCGTATATACACATGAGAGATACCCAGGGGAAAATGAGTAACTCCCCAAGGTGGCTTAGAATTCAGGCTTAA
Organism: Callorhinus ursinus; assembly: GCF_003265705.2. Taxonomy (NCBI): domain Eukaryota; kingdom Metazoa; phylum Chordata; class Mammalia; order Carnivora; family Otariidae; genus Callorhinus; species Callorhinus ursinus. The sequence goes on from NW_027397063.1 coordinate 23,112,239, forward strand.
ATGCTATCCTACTTAGGAATGGAGGGAGCAAATGATTTTTAGGAAAGATGAATGGGCCCTTAAAGGGACAGATAGGAGGTATGATAGTTTGTGACAGTTTGTTTAGGGGTGTGGTATCACCTTCTTGTCTCCTGTGATGAGTCAATTTTCCAACTTAGTGAAATTTCCTGGGAGAGAATTTATGACAACTGAGTTCCTTTTGGAGGAATCTCTCTTTAGGCAGAAAGGCTCTCTCTACATTTGCTGCTTTTCAAATGCCCATAGCTAAAAATAATCAATATCCTAGAGTGGCATATTTTGGGGTGGCATGTCCTAAATCCTACAGTCATAATTTGGCATGGCATATTCTGCTACTTTTTAATGAAAATGATATGCATTTTGATTGGGGTGATGGTTATATGGCATATATATTTGTCAAAATTTATCAAATTGTACACTTAAAATTTCTGTACTCCTTTGTCACACTGCACACTTAAAATTTGTGCATTCCATTGTACATAAATTATATCCCTCCAAAACTTTGTTCTTTATACTACTTAGTTTGCTTACCCCAAGAAGTCTTAGTAGTTATCCAAAATAATGGTTCTGTTACTATTTTATTACTACAGTGACACTGATTTTGAGGTTAGTGTTTACTTATGTTCTCAAGGTTTTTTCAATATGTATGGCTCTTTCTTCCAGAATGAACTTCCCAACAGCTGTTTAATTTTCTTTCTTCCCCAGCAGTGCTTAGTTATGTATAAACTCATAGAGAAAGATATGTAAGAGAAGGGAGGAAAACATTTTATATTTTTGGTATCTTTTTATTCAAGTCTATCTATTGTTAGCTGGTGAATAAAGTGTTAACAGGAATTATTTTTATATTTTCATAGGAACCAATATCATTAATTTTGGGGTGAAAATAATTTGCAATAATATATAAAGAACATTTTATTTTCTTCCTCACTGTGATTTTAACGGAAAATGCAAAGATCTCCCTAGACATGCACATGTACACACACACACACACACACACACACACACACACACACACACCAGCATGTACATATACAGATACACAACAGCAGGGGCTGCCTTGATGGGAGAATAATAGTTCCTCATATTGTCTTTCATTTACTTATGAAATAAGAATGCATGAAAGCCACTGCTTTTAGATGTGGCCCTGATTTAAACATAGAAAAATGATCGTTTTAAAGCCGGGGACGTGTCTTTGTTTAGCCAAAGGAAGGCCATCAAAAAGCAGATGGTCCTGCTGCTTGAAAACAAAGTGCAGCATTAGGCTTTATTTTTTATGCACCTGTAGATTTCTATGCATAGTTTAGAAATGGGAGGGTAACAACAACAAAAAGGTGGGAGGTGTTCCAACATTCCCTTGAAATATTATATAAAGCTTTATCCTCCATGTGGCAAGGGTCTGTAAGGATTACATGGTATTTTAAAAAAGGATTCTGTTTAATCTGGGTCTATATTCTACTGTCTCTGGGCTTTTCTTGTGTGATTTTTGTTTTTTGTTTTTTAAAGATTTTATTTATTTTTCAGAGAGAGAGCACAGAGGGGGAGCGGCAGACAGAGGGAGAAGCAGTCTTCCCGCTGAGCAGGGAGCCCAACGCAGTACTTGATCCCAGGACCCCAGGACCATGACCCGAGCCAAAGGCAGACGCTCAACCAACTGGGCCACCCAGGCGCCCCTGTCTCTGGGATTTAATGTTTGTTGTTGGGAGAGTGTGTGTATCTGTGTGTGTGTGTGTGTGTGCATGTGTGTCCCAGGTTACTAGAAATAAAGAGGACTATGCAAAATTTGCATTGACTAGAATAAATTAATGAGGTCAGAACTCAGAGTACTAAATTATACTATATATATATATACACACACACATATATATAGTATACCGTATGCTATAGAGTATACTATATATATCTCACCACCCCCATTCTATCCCATGTATCACAGAATTAATAACTTAGACTTTGGCTTATATATTGCTGATGGTTATTTTGTTCAGAGATTTTCAGGTGGAGGAAGGAAGATTAAACCCAGAGCAAACCCAGCTCCTGTATATTCCCTTAAATCTTACAAGGAAGAGATGGATATTTACAACACAAAGCTTTGAAGAATGGGAGTGAGTGGACCTGGGCAAGGCAAGGATCTCAGGTATGTGTCTTTGAAATGATCACTTCCAATTGGTTTAACTATCCCCCCCCTTGTTTACAGAGGCAGAGTCACTTGGTGTGTGATTATCTTCACTTTTTACATTGTCTTTCTCTTCCAGCAACTCCCAATTCTTCAGTTGAGTCTGATGCACTTGTATAGTCTTGTACAGTGGTGGTGTGTGGAATTAAGGGAAGAGGCAGTGAAGGCAAGTGTGGGTTATTCCACTTTTGCCCACCCACTGGGGAAATTTAAAGAAAATTCTGTAGTTTATCAATAGCAGAGGAGGCAGGAATAGCCCATTGTGGACCTGGAAATATCTGGGAGAATCCCACATAGAGCAACTATTGCCATGTGGCAAGTCAGAAATGAGCTTTCAAAAGGCCCTTCCTTCCCAAATATACTAAAGAAAGATTACCTTTGAAGATGATGGGAAAGGTAATGCTAGGGTTACAGGTCTGAATAAATAAACATGTTAAATATACAATATTTCTGTCTCTTTAAAAAAATCCCAAATCTTGTACAGTACTTCGGAATTAAAGATACAACTATTCAGAGGCTGGTCCATGATGGGTTACTCTCCTTAGGAATGTCTAGGTAAGCCTGGTGGTCAGCAGTGAAGAAGTACAGTTGACCCTTGGACAACGTGTGTTGGAACTGCACACATCCGATTATACACAGATTGTTTTTTCAATAAATACAGTACTGTAAATGTATTTTCTCTTCTTTATATTTTTCTTAACAGCATTTTCTTTTCTCTAGCTTACTTTATGATACAAATACAGTATATAATACACATAAAATACAAAATCTGTGTTAATCGACTGTTTACGTAATTGGTAAGGCTCTGGGCAACAGCAGGCCAATAGCAGGTAGGTAAGTTTTGTGGGAGTCAAAAGATACATGCAAATTTTTGACTTTGTGAGGAGAAGGGGTGGTCAGCGCCCCTAACCCCTGCCTTGTTCAAGGGTCAACCATAGTTGTATATGTGGGATATTCAAACAGAAATTGGGCTCATGCTATTGTGCTTATTCAAAATATAAAGTGTCAGTATTGCTACCATTTTATTTTTATGACATGTCATCTGACAAGAAAATCACATCCTTTCAACTCAACTGATGAATGAGCATTTGAGCCATACAAATGTATTTTCCATTTGAACTTTTTATTTCTTTATTGTTTCAAGTGACTTTGGTTTTGCTGCCCTCTATATAAGCCTCATAGATTTCATTCAGGGGGGAAAAAACTTCATATATTCATGGTCAATTTGTATTGCAAAGGAACCAATAAACCTCTAAAAGCCCCATTACCTTCATAAAGAAGTCGAGAGCCTATTGTGTACAGGGCATTAAACATCTTTGCTCTCAACTTGCTGATAATCTAGTTAGGGAAATAAGAAAAAATAACAAGATAAAAAACAGTGGAAGGTAGCATTTGCTAAATACATTCATTAAGCTTAAAAACATCTTTCAAATAAATGCATTTCTCTTCTGCGGTATATAAAGAAGCATGCTAGGTATTGTAGAAGATTAAAAGATTTAAAGGTTCTTCCTTTTAAGAAGTTTCCAGTCCAGTGAGGGAGAGATGTGAAGAATGTAAATGCAAACAGTGATTTAGGAAAGAAAGAATATGAAGACTCGCCAGTGACCCTCAGATTTTAAAAGTAAACCGTTGGTTTTATTGTGCTTCCTTGAAAATCCTTGTCAAATACCATGTTAGGAAATCCTTCATCTGTGTCTTGAGATGGAGAACAAGCCAAATGAATATTAACAATGACAGCTTATATTTACTGAACATGATCTACACGCCAGGCACGACATTAGCACCTTCACTGCCTCTTCGACGTACAAGTGCTACATGCTTCTGGCAATTACAATGCAGCCTCTCCAAGGAACCTCTTCATTGCTTCATGAGAATAAAACCCTAGAACAACATGTTCTTCTTCCAAAGAATCTAAAAAGTGCCTCAGTGGATGAGAACAGTAAATGAAAAGTTAATTAAAAGTATTTGTCCTAAATTCCTTAAGGATATCACAAAGTCCTATACAGGATAGAGGGATTTCGACTGCGATGACCACAAAATGCTTCAGGGAGGACACAACATTGTGTTGAGCTTTGAATGATGTGTAGGATGGAAGGGTGGGGTCATGGGATTCATTTCAAGAATGGCATCCGCAAAGGCTTTGAGAGTTGAGAAGAGTCAAGAATATTATTATTATTATTATTATTATTATTATTATTATTATGAGTTTTGAAATCAATTTCTACTTTAAATCTGCACCTTACCTTCTGTGTTTTCTTACACTTATAGTCCCTCAATTTCTTCATCTATAAAATGGAAAAACATTGCTAACATCTTTTATAAAATTAAATAAAATATTCAGTCAAAGAACCTTCCACATGCAAGGACTTTAAAGAATAAAAATAATAAATTGGTAAATTAATTTACTTCCAACAATCACACAGTGCTGGGGAATACCAGTGGGTATAACTATGGTGATAATGCTCCTTCCAGAGTGTGTTAACTATTGATGGCGTATCACACCCTATAATTCTGTGAGCTTTGTTTGTATTGAGAGGTGTTTGTACTGTTTTGCAAAAATGCTATCATTTGGAGCACAGGGCAACTTGACCAGTCACTTGATACTTGTCAATTTTTGGCATGTAAAAATATGCCTATCATTCTTAGATGCTCAATTAATATTATTTTACTACCTTACAATGGTTTGTTCATGTTGGTTAGAGTACGGGCCCAGGGATGAGTGGGATATGGAGAAGATAGCACTGGAGAGGCATTTGAGAGTAGATTTAAAGAATCGGTGTACCAGAGTGACAGATTTTTTCCTATCACAGCCATCTACTTGCTCACCCATTTGGGCCAATAAATATCTTCATCTTACAGTTTCCTCTTCTATGAAGTCCTGATGCTTTTAAGTAAAACTTATCAGTTCCAGTTTATGACATGGCCAAACCCTCTAGCTTTTGTCATAGAATTTGTACCATTTTTTCACTTTGTTTACATTCCCTTCTCCTTACCCTGGATGGCGAATTCTTCTGTATGTAGACTATACTTTATTCGTTTTCATCTCTTACGTTTATATGCAATGTCACATAATAGTTTCTCAATAAATGTTCTTAAATTTCAGTTGTATTATTCAACCTATTTTGCTGTTGGAACTCCTAATCATCTCTTGCTAGACCACAGAAATATATGTTGTTGTTGTTGTTTTAACAGATCTTAAAATTACACAGACAAGTCTGGTTTATATGACAAATTAAGCGTACACACACTGACCCACACACACATTTCCTTTCTCACATAAACTTCTATAAAACTATGAAAACATTATTGTAAATGTTATTAAATGCAAAAATCAAGGTTAAGGCATTAATGGATGAGAACTTTTAACAAGTTTTTTAAAGATTAAACATAGGAGGACAAGTGATAATGATGAAGCAAAGAAGAAATTTCTTAGCATACAGGTAGAGAGAGCTATAGCCGAAGAGGGAGACCATGTGCCCGGGTAATATATTTAGAATGGGAGGATTCTAAGACGATGATATTCAAAGATGCAGAAAGAAGTGGGGTTGAAAACATGGGAAGAGTTGAAGGTCCCCGCAGGGAATAATTTTCTTTTTTTTTTTATAATGGTTTTTTTTTAAGATTTTATTTATTTATTTGAGAGAGAGAGAATGAGAGACAGAGAGCACACGAGGGAAGAGGGTCAGAGGGAGAAGCAGACTCCCTGCCGAGCAGGGAGCCCGATGCGGGACTCGATCCAGGAACTCCAGGATCATGACCTGAGCCGAAGGCAGTCGCTTAACCAACTGAGCCACCCAGGCACCCGGGAATAATTTTCTTTAATCTCCATCCCCTCCTGTCTCCAAGATAATAGATAGACACTCATCCGCAACCCCCAAATTGTACTGTTCTAACCTAAGTAAACTGAACAAACTTTCTGGGTAGAAATAGGTCAGCTTGAAGGAAAGGCTTCTTTATCTTGGCATTTAGATGTCACTCAGAATAATATCTGGCACCTTACAACTTACCCCAAAGTAATTTAACAAGGTCTATATAGAACCCCAATACACCTTTCTACTGACTTTATTCTTAAACATAAATAAACAACAAAGGCTAACCAGACTTCAGAGTAAAGCATGCAACAAGATTTTGGAAGAAAGAGCTATATTCACTCACAGAGAAACAAACATCAAACTCATGTCAGACTTCAGACTTTCAGGATCTAATACTTTCAAAGACCATAAGGCAATATCTTCAAAGCTATAAGAAAACATGTTTTTCGGTCTTAATGTACACAGCCAAACTACCAGTAAAGAGTAAGGCAGAATAATGACATTTTCAGACTCTTAGGTCTCTGAAAACTTACCGCTTGGCTTACAAAGTTAAATGAGGATCCTTAAGCAAATCAAGGTAGTGAAAAAAGAAAAAAGTACAGAAAACAAAACAAAACAAAAACAGGACAGCCGTCAAAGAAAGGCCTTCACTCTGTCCTTACGCTCTCCTGTTCAGACCCAGCTCTTCTTCCTGATTGTAAGGCCCGCTGACCCACAACTACTGCAGTCCCACCACAAGATGTAGAAGCAATGCCTTCCTTCCATGGACTTCTCTACTGGTTCACCTTAATGAACCTCCCCTGAAAGCTGCAGCACATGGTTGGCCTCCTAAATTCTCTGCAAGGTCCAATCTGTCCACCCATGCCTGTGCTCTAGGTTAGGCTGGCCAGGAATTTTTCTATAATCATCCTACTCTCCTTTTCAGACCCCACTCCCTTAGCTCCTCCAACAACTGTATAAATTCTAATTTCTGTAATGAATCCCTTATTTAATAATACTCATAGTAGATCGGCTTCTTTAATTCAAATTAGATTGATACAGACCCCTTCGAAAGGAAATGTAAGCCTAGCATACTACTTGGCTGTACAGTGAACATGATGTACAGTCTCATAAGAAACTAGACATTGATTGGTTTTCAAATTTTAGAATAAACTCGTAGAAAAATCATAGGAAATTGAACTATGGTACCACAACAGACACAGTCGTCAGAGTTTGGAGGTAAAATGGAGGTACAGCGGAGATTGGAACCACTGACACCTTCAAACCCATGCTGAATAATAAGAAATTAAAGCATGGTGTAGCATGCTGTATCCAGTTGCAGAGTGGATTAGTAGAAGAACTTAGAATAGCGATATAATTATTTGGTAAGAGAGAAAGGAGGAGAGCAGAGGGCAGTATAAATAAGCCTCATAAGTGATAGTAGAAAATCAGTATAAAAAGTCTAAAATTGATAAATCAAGAAACTGCAAGACAAGCATACTATATAGAAATATGGATTTGGTGACTAAAAGACCAAATACAGAAATATGTAGAAGGGGCTGCCTCCACAAGATACACAATTATCTGGTAAGATTGTTTCCTTTGGAAGAAAACCAGGAAACGGGTTGGAAAGACTTTTCTTTTTCTCCACACACACAGTGTAATGATTGAATAGTTTATCATATGTGTATTAGTTTGCTAGGGCTACCAGAACAAAATACTACAGACTGAGTGGGTACCTTAAACAACAGAAATTCTACAGTTCTGGAGGATAGAAGTCAAGATCAAGATGCCAGCAAGGTTGGTTTCTTCTGAGGTCTCGCTCCTTGGCTTTCAAATCACTGCCTTCTCACTGTGTCCTCCCTTGGCCTTTCTCTGTGCAAATTCATTCCCGGTGTCTCTTCTTCCTCTTATAAGGACACCAGTCATATTGGATCAGGGCCCCACTCTTATGACATCATTTAACATTAATTACTTATTTAAAGGCGCTATTTTCAGATACAGTTACCTTGGTGGTTAGGGATTCAACAACGTGGAGGGTGAATTTATTTATAATAAATAAATCTTTTAATTTGGTTAAAATACATATTTTTTAAAAAGCTGTACCTAAAGTGCAAAATTGGGTGTGATGAGTGAGACAGGGAACGCTTCCATTTCGTTTTAAAGCCTCAAATACTATTTAATTATCATAATTAGGTATAGATGGTTTTATATATTAAATAAGTAAACCATAAGGGGAGAGAGCTCATCAGCATTGCATTCCGGCTAAAACACGAAGGGTCGCTTATTCACAAATTCCATCAACACCTAGCGAAAGTTTTCCTCCTTTGTTTACTGTCATGAGTTTGCTTATATTTTTTCCCCCTCTTTCATTTCCTCAGTGTCCTTAAACTGTGAGTTTTATGTAGATATTCTAATCTTTCTCAAAGCAACATAAACTCCTTGAGGACTGGAATGCTATCAATCTTCCTGGTGTTCTTCCCAAGAGTGTAGTGCTTTGTCCATAGGACAAACTCACAGTAAGTGAGAAAATGAAGTCGGGGGAGAGAAGTGACAAGGCTAGTGAAGAAATTTGCCAAGGATATAGTTCCATCTTCCAATTTTCTTTCCATGTTCTAAAAAACCACATATACAAAACACAATATACTTCATGGTTAGGCAACTGGGTCTGTGGAGTGAGCAAGGAAGAATATGTTGTTAGGATTATCTAGAGAGGCAACTAATAACAGAGCTAAAGTGCAGAATCTGAAATCAATCATTCAACACTCAGCTGATACAAATAAATAAGCAAGAGAGAGTTACAACAGAAAAGCAGGATCAATGCTGCTAAAATGCAAAATGAAATCAGTGATAAACCCTGGGGTTTAGTTAGACCTTAAACAAATCTGATGTTCATTTGGCTGCTGGTCAGATAATTCTGGGAGAAGAGAGAGAGTTCTATGAGTCCTGAGGAGGGGCATAGAGAGATCAAAGGTCTGAACTGTTCAAGCCTAAGGGAATTGCTCTGTTCCATCTGATGCCCTATTTATAATGTAGAAATGTCAACTCCATGCTTTTGGGTAAAGCTTAATGTGTATTTATTGTATTTGCATTCAAGGAATACTGACACTATGGTCTTGGTTGATATTGGTATCAATTTTATTTTAATTCTAAATTCAGAGGAGTCAAAGATGAATGCATACTTTATCAAGGGAAGGCTTTATTTCATATTTAAATATTTATAATATTTGTCAGTTCACTGTGCATCGAAGACACTGATCTAACTTCAAAAATCTAGTACAGAAACTGAACTGAATGCTGAGAACATATTTATTCTTAATACAACACAAAGAATAATATCATGCTGTCATTGTTCGGTCATTTTGTGGGTACACACTGCATTAATTCTACTTGAGTCCATGTCGAAACAGATATTATAGCATCAAACTCCCAATCAAATATTCAAGGTCATTTTTTCCAGTTTGTCACTGAATAGATATTTACTGAGATCTGTAACAGAAACTGTAGGGAAAGAATCCACTGCCCTCAAAATGCCCAAGATCTACCGAGGCAAGACTTACATATATTTTAAAATTGAGTAACGGTCTCAAGAACATTGCAAGTTAATTTAGGATTAAGTACCAACCAACCAGCTCTCTTGCTTTCCTCACCATGCTCCCCTTTGTTATAATTTAAGAAGAACTCAGGAATAATATACTGGAAATAAAAAGGAATATTAAGAATTTTTAACTTTTTCCTTCAAACATACCTTTCAAATGGTACTGCTCTAGATCAAGCTTAAAGATGGTGCAACATGTTTTTCTTTACAATTCTGAAAGAAAATTATTTGTAGTTTCCTTCTCTCTCTCTCTCTGTGTATATGTGTGTGTGTTAATTAGCTATATACAAACTGAGTTCAAGTGAGATCATGTGTCTAAAAGTAAACTTAAAAATAACAGCAACAAAACCTGAGGATCCTGAGTGGCACATACTAAAATACTTCAAAGCTAGAAAACTATTTGTGTTCTAAGACTCCCATATTCTCCAGTGTTCTAAAGCACTGGGGTTAAATACCCCAAAGATGCAGGATCTTCTGACTTTCAACATCAAGCAGTTAGGTCTTTGGGCTTCCTAAGGATCTGCACTGCCCTGCAGATGGTGATGCTGACCTGGAACCCCAGTTTTCTTTGCAGTGGTGCATTGCTTGTCCAACTTCCTACACAGCCTAGGATCTTTAAAAGGAAGACCTTCTTACTCTCCTCGGGTCACAGTTATTGAATATTCGGGTTTGTCTGCCAAATTATATGCCTGTGGTCAACCAAGGATCCCCCCAGAAAAGGATAAGCACTGCACTTGGGCAGCTGTGTCTGGGGGAGCCTCCAGCATCAGGCACACCGTAGGCCAAAGGCATCTTATCTTATTTAGCCCTTAAGTCTTCTGCCTTCATCTCTTGTCATCTGCTCATCAGCCCAGACTCCCAGGTTGTTGTTGTTGTTGTTGTTGTTGTTGTTGTTTTCCTAAGTAATTTTATTTCAAAGTGCTCACAGCCATTTTCTGGAACCCTAGTATATCTGAGAGGTTTCAGTGATTTTTGAACCTAATAGAGAGAGACAGTTGGGATCTTGAGCCTCTCAGCCTGTAAAACTGTTGTGTTCCTATGCTAATCTGATCCACTTTTCCACCACCTCCTACACATACACACTCAAACACACACACACACACACATATGTTTCACATACCAGGAGGCTCCACGGGTGAAACCTTGACTGAGTCACTAAAGATTTTTTTTTTTAGATTTTATTTATTTGCCAGAGAGAAAGAGAGAGAGAGAGCACAGGCAGGGGGAGCATCAGGCAGAGGGAGAAGCAGGCTCCCCACTGAGCAAGGAGCGTGATGCAGGACTCAATCCCAGGACCCTGGGATCATGACCTGAACCCAAGGCAGACGCTCAACTGACTGAGCTACCCAGATATCCCTAAAGATTTTCTGAGTAAGGTCTCTCACTTGTCTTTTTTAAAGATTTATTTATTTTTAGAGAGAGAGAGTGTATGAGTGGGGGAAGGGGCAGAGGGAGAGGGAGAATCTCAAGCAGACTCCCTGCTTAGTGCAGGGCTCAGTTTCAGGACCCTGAGATCATGACCTGAGCCTAAATCAAGAGTCAGACGCTTGACTAAGTCACCCAAGTGCCCCTCATTTGTCTTTTATTTGATAAACTGAATGGGCACTCAAACTGACCTATAAAGATAAAACAAGTTCAACTTAATTAATAAAATTAAAAAGCCATAGATATTGAAATGGCTACAGATATTAAATCTTATAAAAATTAACCAATCACTTAAATTGATTCCTCAAGTAACCAATAAAAAAGTAGAATTTTATGTTCTTAGGGAAAAAGAACAAAGTCCATCAACTATCTTCTGTATTAAAATTCTCTCTTTCTCTCTCGATTCAGGTAGACAGACTTAACTAAAGATACTCAGTTAAACTTCCCAAAAAATCTAACTGCACCTGAAAACTCCTTCCATTTACTTTGGAAATGCTGTTATTTTATTCTGTTTTTTCATATTGATCCCATCTTTTAAAAATAAGTTATCTCTTATTCTTCACTTGGTACTTGTGCTCAATTAAAAACTGTATCATTTTCTACCCCTTCTTTGAGAGGTGGAGTCTAATTCTACGTCCCTTTGGCAAGCCTTAATTGCTTGACCAACAAAATGTGGTAGAAATGTTTTTATTTTTTTTTTAAACTTCTAAGTTTTAGTCATGAGAAACCTTCTGCCAATTCCTCTTGGAATGCTCACTATGGGGGCAGCCAACTGCCATGTAAAAAGTCCAACCTCCATTAGACTGGCATGCTATCACTGGCATGAAATCTAAGCAAGGACCAAGGCCACATGAAGAGTGAAAGATGCCTAGCCAGTCCCAGCTTTCAGCCACTCAAGTCCAGATTAAGACATGCATGGAAAAGCCATCTTGGACCTGCAGCTGTAAGAAATGCAACCTGGAAAATCAAGGAGCCCAAGTGACAGAATCAAAGACTCATAATCTTACCATAAATATCTAATTTGAATCCATAGTATATGAGTTTCCTGTGGCTGCTGTAACAAATTATCACAAACTTGGTGGCTTAAAACAATAGAAATGTATTCTCTCATAATTCTGGAGGCCATAAGTGTGAAAGTGGTATACCAGAGAAAATCAGGGTGTCAGCAGGGCCATACACCACCTCCTTCCTTGCCTCTTCCTGCTTCAGAGAGCAACCAGCATTCCTTGGCTTATGGTCACATCACTCCAATTTCTGCCTCCATCATCACAAGACCTTCTCTCCACATGTGTCTGTATGAAATTGCCTTAGTCTCTCTCTGATAAGGACCCACACAATTACATTTAGGGCCCACCCAGATAATCCAGAATAATCTCTTACCTTAAAATCCTTAACTTAATAATATATTTTGCCATATAAGGTAACATTTACAGGTTCCAAGGATGAGGACCTGATATTTTGGGGGATATTCTTTATTCTACCACTAAACACATTATGTCCTTTATTCTCATTTACATCATTCATCACAAAAACCCTCAGACTCACAACTCACCCAGCTTCTCCTATATTATATAAGATTCTATTATCTGCCCCCTCACTTCTGCTTCTTTCTTCCATCCTCCACAACCCCTACAAGACTTCCACACTGCCTTCTGGAATCCATGGATTATTATCAGCAATTTCTTCTCTATATTTGGTCTTTGCTTTGAACATCTGATTTACATTTTTGCTCTAATGGAAACATGGCTATCTATTAAGAGCATTGATTTCCCACAGTCTTCTCAAGTGGTCACTGATCTGTCTCCTATCTTCATAACACTAAGCATTGAAATGTTCCCCTTTGCTACTTTTAGATCATGCATCTTCCTTCTTCCTCAAAATTCATTCTCTGAATCATCACTTCATATCACTTACTACTTTTCATTTTTTGTTGACATCGACTGACCTTCATTTTACTTTTCTTAATTTCTCCAATACTACTGCAGTCTTAAATCCTGGCCATTTCAACAGGTACATATGTGGTCTTCCAACACACTGACTTCTTAGTTTTATGAACCTCATTTGTTCAATGACCTTGTCTTCCACTCTATATCAGGCATATACTTTAACAGTCATATCCTTAATCTTGTTTTTACAAATAACTGCAACCTTTCTGCAGTCTCAATTTCATGAACTACCTACTCTTTCAATATCATGCCTTCTCTTTGAGCTCATTGCCTCCAATACTCTAACAGTAAGGATATTTCAACTACACAGGGACTTGCAATTTATTGATCTATAATGTTTTTACTGTCACTTACCCTTAATAACACTCATCTCCTCAACCAACTTAATTCTGGGATCTATCTCTTGCATATATCTTCCACTTATTTGATCCTCTCCCTCTTCATTCTTGCTTGGCCAATCAAATTTTTCTTTTTTTTCAGGCTTTCATGAAGGTGGTTATAGGGAAATTCACAACCACCCTGACAGCTGGTTCTATAAATTCCTGATGATGAACATCTTGTATACCCTTAATGCTGGCAAGCAATCAACTAGTCTATTCAGTCTCCTACTGTTTGAAAAATTGTTTTATACCCTCCCTCTCTTTTCAAACCCAAAACATCTTCTCGTTTATGTTTACTGTCAGCCAATAACTTTCTATATCACTCAGAAAATAGAAGGCATCAAAAGAAGACTTCTACAAACTGATATAACCATGTCTACCCACCAAGCAGTATCTATACCCACATACTATCTCTCCTGGTGTTGTTATGGATTTTGTGTTCATGTCTCTGTCTAAAATAAGTCCCTTGACTTGTGTTCTATGTCCCAACCTCTCTCAAGTTACTCAAGGACTTTGCTTTAGCAATTCTCTCCTCTCTCTTCTAATCATCAATTTTTCTTTCTCTTTTGGATCATGTACCACCACACAATCCTACTGTTAGTTCTCCCATCTTAAAAAATATATATATATATATTTTTCTCCTCCTTCCCCAATAGCTATAGTTTGATTTCTTAAGTCACCATCTCAGAATACTTCCTCTAAAGAGTTGCCTAATTTTGTTGTCTCCAAATTGTCTCCTCCTTTCCTAAATGCACTTCAGTCATGTGTTCAATCCTGCCCCTCCACCAACACTGCTTTCATTAACATCGTAAGTGTACTTCATATTTTTTTTTAAAGATTTTATTTATTTATTTGACAGAGAGAGATACAGCGAGAGAGGGAACACAAGCAGGGGGAGTGGGAGAGGGAGAAGCAGGCCTCCCGCTGAGCAGGGAGCCTGATGCGGGGCTCGATCCCAGGACCCCGGGATCATGACCCGAGCCAAAGGCAGACGCTTAATGACTGAGCCACCCAGACGCCCCATGTGTACTTCATATTGTTAAAGTCAGAAGTAACTTAATCCTCTCCTTACTTGACCTATCAGTAGAATAACCTGATGTGCACTAGAGAGTCCTGGTTTTCCATGTTTTGTTTTGTTTTGTTTGTTTGTTTTTTCCCCTAGTATAATCTATAGTGTCTAATTTCATTCTTAAAGCATCCTGATTTGGATGTTAATTGTATAGTCACCCTACCTGTTAGTAGCATTATACAGAGTTGATTGATCTTTTCATCCTCTAAACCTTTTCTTCCTTTTACTTCCATTCTTTTTGTATTCCTCCTTTCTTAATAACTACTCTTTCTCAGTCTCATTTACACATCTCTCCTCTTCTCCACAACCTCCTAATGGGGGAGCCTTGGGCTTAGTACTTGGATGTTTCTCTTCCAGTAGGTAACCACTACTGAAGTAATTAATGTAAGTACCTTGAAAATGAAATGGTAAAATACTTTAGACAATGACTTATTACTAAGGGAGTCACTTCTCTATGATGATTTTCCTTTTATAAATGAAACTAAAGCAAAGAGATTTTTTAAATATTTCAAAGGGTTTATGAAAGTATCAAGAATTATTTTTGCTTTATTTCTTTCCTGTCTTCCCTCCTTTTTTTTTTATAAAGATTTCATTTATTTGTTTGAAAGAGAGAGAGTGCATACGTGAGTGGGGAAAGGGGCAGATGGAAAAGGAGAGCGAGAATCCCAAGCAGAGCCCCACATGGGGCTTGACCCCATGACCCCATGACCCTGAGACCATGACTGGGCAGAAACCAAGAGTCAGAACCTCAACCAACTGAGCCACCCAGTTGCCCCATCTTCCCTCTTGACCCATCTTCTCATTTCTTTATTTCCTGTCTCACCTCTTGGTCCATCTTTCCATTGCCACTCATAAAAATAAAATATTTCTGACATTATTGTGATTAAAAACAAACCAAAAAATAGGACACTCAGTTCAATCAAATGGGCATATGAGATCATGCCCTAACCTGACCAACCTCCTAAGAGTGCAATTATTGATACTAAATTCCACTGCAAATTTCGTCAGTATATTAAAGGATAAGCAAACAGCCTAAAGGAAAAAAAAATTATATATGTATGTGTAAAATGCAGATTGGTGCTTTGAATATTATGTATAATCTGCAACCTCATTCTCTCTACCCAGCGCTTTTCACATAATGAAAAGAAAACTGGTAGAGCTTTGATTGCTCCAATTCTAAAGCAAGTACTTTTTTTCTTTTGTTTATTTTGTTGGTGAAAGGGTAAGGGAGCCTTTAAGAGAGAGGCATGTTGGAAAGCAACCCTTGATATAAATGTAAATTACAACATTCCCACAAATTGTAACATATCATTATCTCGCCCGTTCTTTAAAGAAAGAAAAACAAGGCTAATAATCATCCAGTTACATATTGCAATAGAATAGTTTCGGGTTTTTTTATTAGACTATTATATTCACTCATTTATGAATCAAGATGTTTAGAGCTGGAATGGCCTTTTCTGACCTTTTGGATGCCCTAACATGAAGGTTGTTTTTCATTATTGGACAACTCTCTTGTCAGTAGGCAACTCCTTGTCTACATCTTTTATATTGCTGTTTCTGTGTATTTGGATAGTAAAAGTCTTGCTTTATTTCTTTAATGACTTCAGTTAGCTTTTTCTATTTATATACCAAACGATTTCATCCAAAATTGGAAGATAGGAGTTTGATATTCATTCCTTCCATAAATGTCTCCATCATAGATCAGGACACCATATGGATTAGATGCTTCTTAATTCACAACTGTGGTCCATTAGCACCAGGACTGAAATCTCTTTATATACATTAAATCTTTCTCCCTCAGTAGTATGTGATGTTTAGCTGATCTGTCAAAGTATTTCTTTTATCACATTCTCACTGTCTATTTTTTTGTACAAGACCTCATTGTTGAGCAGCTTTTTACTGATGCAAAGAAATCTTATATGCAATTTCCATCCCATTAACTGTTTGAAAGAGATAATCCACATCCTAATGGTGCTGAACAGTAAACCACAGCCAGTTCTGAGTTGCTGTCTGATCTTTTGTTCAGCTATCTTTTGACCCTTTCTGACATCTCAGCCATCATTCTCTTTAGAGCTTCTACTATTTGCCTAAAAAGATTCTGGACTAGTTGTAACTTGTTTGGTTGGAGAGGTAGCTGCTGTTTCAAATGATTTGTTATAAAAAGAGGTAATTTTAAATAGGATTTCAGTGGATAACTCAAGTATAATGAATGTGAAATATCTGTACTTTTTATCAAACTTGTTGATCAAGACTTTATAGATATCATTAAAAATATAGGACCTGTTGTTGAATATTTAACATCTCAGCTTTGAAATCAGTCCCAGGTTTATAATTTAACACTTCTAAGTTATATGTGTGTGGGCCAACTACTTAACCACTCAGTGTTTCAGGTTTTTCATTTGTCAGCATATACCTACATTATGGAGTAGTTATAAGAGGAAAATTAGTTAAGGCATACAGAGCCAAAAGCCTGGCACACAGTGGGACCATCTAGTGGCATTCATTATCAGTAATTAAAACATCTAGGTCATGGAACCCTAATACTGTCCTTCAGAACTGCAGTGTGGACAGTATTTTAATTGCTTCAAGTATTACTCTTTGTCATTGTCCTTCCTATTTGACCAGTTTTTATGATGGTATTGATTTATCCTGGGATGAACAGTGTTGTTGACATGAGGGTCTGGGCCACCCAGGCTGTGACTTTGTAATTGTCTTTGTCCAAACAGGGACTTCTTGGTTTCTACTACAATCCTCTCCATATGTATTTCTGGTCACATTTCTGATGTAAGAATGCTTGCGTACATCTGCTTGCCAACATTTTATATTGTTCAGAGTAAATTTCCAATTATAATCTTATATTGCCATAAATATATAATATGTTTGATCATCCAAGTATATTTTTTTCTCTTAAAAATAGAACTGAGAACCTCACAGCCCATAATATGGTAGATCTCATCTAGGCAGTGCAAATATTCTGCTGACTTCAACTACCACCATGTAATATCTAAATTCACATGAACATTGCCTTTATTTAATTTAATTTTTTTTACAAAAGTAAACTGCAGGTTAAATGAGTCCATTCCTAAATAAATATATTTTATAGTTTTAAATCTCAAATTACTTACCAAATATTAGTTTAGCAATTGCAAATACATTCAAGGTATATTAGAGAATTAGCTCTTTCTTTGTACTGCTGCCAAAATTTCAGTTTGTAGTTCATGACATCACTAACACCTAAAACTGTGTGGAACATACGAAGTCAGGATGTAGTTAGAAAGAACAGAAGCAAAATAAACCAATTACAAACCTAGTCCTGAGCTCCATTTACATTTGAAAAATTAAATCCTATACTAGCAGACTTCTGAAATCACTGAGTGACCTTGTAGAGCTAAAGCTTTCAAAAAAGAAAATGAACAAGGCAGAGAGGAAACATGAAAGAATGAGAAAATGCCCAGAAAGCAGTAGATACAGTAAAAGCGGAGAACAAAATGTGCTTTTAAAAACCATTTTGAGATTAAGAAGATGTCTATGAACAAAAAAATCGAGTTTTTAAAAGTTTGGATAATACTAAATATCTGATTTATTTCTTTTAATTTCAAATGTATCTAATGCTGTGAAGACAAAAGTTATAATCAAAAGCAGCAAATTTCGACCTAAAAGGAACTTAAACAAGTTTAGGCTCTTTTGCAAATGAGAAATTTAATTATTCAAAACTGAAGTTACTTGAATAGACTGTGGATTCTGTTGTTTGTTGGTTCTAGAACATTCTCTTCCCATAACTTCCTTCCTCCTGACTTCTGATTCTTAGCCCCATTTACAGCAATGCAATTGCAAGCAAAAGTGTCCTGTCTAAATGTGTGTCTATATTAGTGTAAGTCCTTCAGAAGTACAGTCTGGACAGCATTTTTAAATCTACAAATATAATTTCTTTTGATCTTTCTTTTGACGCATTTTTATAATAGTATTGATCTATTCTGGGATGTCTGTGTGGCCCCATAAGTGTTTCCAGAACTAGGTTGAGAACCTAGGACTTCTAAAGCCATTATCCTTTATTACAGAGCAAATAGTCTCTTTCTTCATGTTGTAGGGAAGACATATTTCTCTATCCTTCTAATTAACTGGCTAAGCCCATGAATCATACTGATAAAAGAGAGATTAACAACAGGAAAAAAAAAGTTTTAATTATTACACACACATGGACATATCACAAAGAGAAATGACATTCAAGGATATGGTAAGATGATTGAGGCTTATATATCATTTTAAGCTAAATAAAGAAAAAGGGTTTGGAGGCTTCTGGGTCAGGGAGGCAAGTTATGGGAAAGTGAAGGAGGAACTGTAAGGTCAGTAATAGTGTCTTAATTTGCAGTTAAGAGTCTCTTAGGTGATCAGAGTAGTCTCAGGAGTATCTCTTCCAGGCAAGAAGGCAACTTTACAAATGTAAATTTCTTTTATAAATGTAAATTTCCTTTACAAAAGGGGAAATTCATACTTTCTTTTTAGGCAGTTAGGGGGAAGATAAAGAGATTTTCTTGTATCCTCATTCTCTATTGCCTTTAGCTCAAAATACTCCTTGTGCCAAAGTGACACATTTTGTGGTGTCATAGTCTGGTATCCTTTAATGTCTTAGATGCACGAAATTTGTCGAGTATCCTTCTTAATCTATTTCAAAAGTTGAAATTGTTCAAAGACACAAAATCCTAGCTCTGTACTAGGTTTTGGAGGATAAACAATTTATGTGGGTTTTTTTGGTTAATTTTACCAACCACCTTATTATATAGAGTGATCATCTCTATTTTGAAAGGTGGAATAGCAGGATTAAACAAATTAGAGTTAAGACTGACATCAAAAAATCTTTTCCTTCCACTCTAGCATGTATAGAGCTATAATTTCTATTTTTGTATGTTATTATAGGAAAAGAAAAAAAAATCTTTTATCTCTACCCATCTTAGGTTCTCTGACTGAGGCCCTACAAATTAGAATGGCAAAGACAGACAAGAGAAGACAAGACAGACAAGAGAAAAACAGAAATTTACTAACATTGTAGCATCATGTATATACACATGGGATCACCCAGTGATGAGTAAAGATAGAATTTTCACTTGCATATCATGTTAGGTTAAACAAAGGAAAAGATGTTTTGAGCTTCGGGGCATAAGAGGCACATTAAAGAAAGATGACCAGGAAAAGTTTGGTAAACAAGAGTTGTACAGTAAGATTTGTTATACAGATTTAAGTCATTGATTTCTTCACTGATAAAGAGTTGCTAACAATTCTCTTCCTATTGTGGGAAAAGAAGACATCTCTACAAAGGGAAATTTCCTTTATAAATGGAAATTTTCTTTATGAAATTCATATTACTTTACAAAAGGAAAACTTATTTTGGTTTTTAGAGATTCTCTTGTATCTTCTGATTCTCAGTGACCGTAGCTCAAAATAATCATATGTCAAGGCATATTTGGAGTGGCATATTCTGGTATCCCTCAATATGATACACAAACATGAATACGATATTATAGTTGAATCTAGATACTATTTTCATCATCTGGAGCACTGATTATAATTGCGTCTATGCTTATTCCCTCCTTCCTATCCATAAGATGCTTATAAGTTCTACCACATTTGGTCTTTTTATTAAGTTAGATAAAATAGCATTGGACTCTTTAAGTGTTGCACAGTTCACGTGTATTCCCTAAAATTCTAAATTAAAACCTGTCTCTTCCTGAAATTTGATTCTATTCTCTAAATACCCTACCTATCATATTCAATTGACATAGGTTTAAAGGATATGCCAGATTAAGAACTATTTTTAGAGATCTGCTCTTAACTCAAGTTTATCTCCCAAAGAGATCTTTTATTATATTAAATTTGTATTTATTCTAATGATCATATACATGAGACTGATTTTACAATTTGTGTGTGTGTATATATACAACACACACACATATATATACACACACACATACACATATATAAAATTATATATTATGAGATACTTTTTATCCTGTAGAGTTTTATCACATAAACAAAGTAAAAAGAATTTTCTATAAGCAGATGTCATTGTCAGTAAGCCCTCTTGCTCCACTATAGACCCCAATAGTTATTTCTTATTGCACTTTCTTGAGACATTGACAATGACTAGAACATTTCAACTGCCAGACCAGAAAAGCCCTGATACCAGTGAAATGCCTAGAAGACCACCCCCTACACATCCCCTTCCCTGACCACGATCATAAGCTGAACACATACAGCCTCTGACCCATGATCATGTGCTCTCTGCCTGTTCTCTTGCATATACCCCCCTGAACATCTCTCTATAAATTCTAGGTATCCATCTTACAGGCAGAGAGGTCAGTTGTTAGGGCTTGAGCTTGCCACCTCCCCTGGCTGCTGGTACCTGGAATAAATTTCTCCCTTTTTCTTTTCCAAACCTTCCTTTCTTGAGTTATTGGCTTCTCTTACAATGAGTTTATGTGAGTTTGTTCAGCAACAGCGTTGACAGACTCAGTAAGGAGCTAGGCTTCCAATTTGTCCAGCCTCCTCTGGATTCCCTTGGATGAAGCAGTTAGCAGGGGAAGTGTGCCAGGGAGCACCCATTCATTTCCTAACTTAGCAGCTATGATAGATCCTTCAGTAATATCACTTTTCAGTTGTTGTTCATCTGAAAAGTAATGAGTTAGTATTACTTAGCCACAGTTTTTAACAATCCACAGTTTGTACTGAGGGGAAAGAATTTCCTCTACCCCTCAAGGTTCTTCTAGCTAGATGAAGAATCACATTGACAGTGAAGCAGGAGAGAGAGGTTCTTGTCTCATAAAATGGAAGAATTAATTTCACAAAGGACAGTGAGTAAAGTGATAGACTTTTAAGCAAGAATACAGAAAAATCTCCCAGGTATGAAAGGGTTCCCAACAGGGTTGCCAATCTGGGCCTCCACCAGACAGTCTTTTATTTAGAACTGACCAGGGAGCTTGTGGCCTTAACATTCTTGGGATGTCTTGGTTTGAGTAAGGACTGGAAATAGTATCTTTAATGGCTTACTTCTTCTTTGGGGTCTGGTTATTCTTTGTAGGTCACAATGTGACTGCCATAAAAAGACCCTACCTCTGACACCCAGGGCAGAGTGGTCTGGTTTGTTCCCTCTTACTCAGTGAGACCCTTCAGGTTTATAGCAGTGGGTCAGGATGATTGCCAACATGTATCTTGGGGTGGGGGTGGGAGGGAGAGTTGAGATAAAGGAAAGTTCCAAAGGAATTTTTATATGTTAAAGTAGACTTACAGGATCCTGGGGGTCAGCCTAAGATTGCCTTTTGCCCTTAGTAAAGTGTCAACATCCAACAGTTCAGTCCCTCAGGGAATATCACTCTGCCTGTTTCAAGGAATTGTCAATGGGCTGTAAGTGGTAAGGAAATTTAATAATTTTTCTTCTGCCTTTGTTTCCCACATCAACAGGAGACAGGTTAACGGGAGAAAATCAAAATTAATAGTGTATGTATGAGGAATCCACACAGACATGGAAATTCCAAAGACAGGCAATGTGATGCTTATATGAGCTAAGGAGAGGGGTAGGGGCCTGAGGATAAAAGGGGAGAAAGACCATTAGCAGGAAGATGAAAGTAGATGTCTGGAAAACAAAAGTTGCCCTATTATGCAGGTAAGTTTCTTAGGTAAAGAGGCATATTTGTTAATAGCTCTCTTCCTGGTATAAGCAGGAAGTTGAGGAGGTGGTAAAGAGCTTTCTCTGAATCTGCTGGGCTTTGGATTGCTTTTACTCAAAATAATGCTCATGTCAAAGTGGCCCATCTTGGGGGACCTGCCCTTAGCCTCTACATTTGTAAAAGTGAGCAATTATTTACCGCACAATCTCTAGGGATCACTGAATTTTAATAAGAATTTGAAGGGAATTTCCCAAATCAATATGTTATTTGTGCTCATCCAATAACTCAATTCTCAGCCCTGAAGTAAATGTTTCTTTTTTCTAAATAGAGATAGTGAGTATACTGATTGTTGGCATTTGAAATAATCTGGTTGTTACTAACTTTCTCCTTTAGATTAACATCCTTTTCATTATTTTTCTAGAACAGACATAAACTAAGTCCTCTTTGAAAGACCAAAATATTCACCCAGATGATTAGGCTTAAATGTGAATTCAGTTTAATTACTCTATTCAAGTTCTAATGAAAGTCCTCTTTGATTTTTTTCTTTTGTTTTTAGTTTAACCCATGAAGTAATAGCAGATGGTTAAGCATAAAATGTTTTTTAGATTTTCTACTACCTATGTTATTTAATTAGAATTGAGAGAAGAGAGAAGGATGTTCTTCCAGTTCCAGAAATACTGCAAACAAGATGATATAAACACCTAGAAACTCTAAATCACATGTTACAATTATCATTTCAAATTAATAATGAAGTTTATAAAAAATTAGGAAAATACCCTGGGGATATAAATGGATAAAAATGTTGAATATCACAACATTAAATCTGGCAAGGTGGATTGATGATCCATGCAAGTCTAGGTAATCTTGGACTTCCACAAGGTAAAAAGTTAGAATTAAGATTCCCCACAAAAACTCTAGACTCCCTCACAACTCCGAGAAGGGCTCATTCTCAGGAAAAGCTGTAACTGGTAAAAAGAAGAGAAGCAAATGTGTGTGTGTGGGGGGAGGAGAGTGGGAGGGGGAAGAGAGAGAGAGAGTAGAAAGGGAGGAAAGGATGGGAGGGAAGGAGGGAGGAAAGAAAGTTAGTTTGCATGCAAAGGGGTTTGTCAGTATTAGCCTGGGTTTATAAGGAAAAAAGGTTTCTCAGCTGGGATGCCATAACCAGAGATCTGGTATCATACAAGGGTTCAGGGTTAGAGTTTATGTTATCTACATAATTCAGAGATTCCCCCAAGATAGTAACCTAAAAAAAAAAAATGGTCTTCATCTGGTAATACCTCAAAGGCACTTAGCAGAAACAAAGACAAAACTCTTTGAAGGAATATGCCCTCAACCCAAACTTATGAATTCCAATAGATAAAGTCCCACTTAGAAGAGAATACATTAATTTAGTCCCATACACTGTACTTATATTGGGAATATACAATGAACAAAGTAGACCAGAAATCAGTTCTCAAGGAATAAACTGATCTTTTATTTTAAAATAATCTGCCTAAATTGTGAATGTTTTTATATTTTATTTTTTGACTTTTATGTGTTCCAAGTTTGATCATGTCTCTTATAGTTATAAGAAAACAAATAATAAATGTGATTTTAAAATAATGATCATAAAAAACATAGTGACCCTAGATTTTATGTCCAAAATAGACATATTTTTATCTCTCCTTGGAGAGAGGTAAATTAGGGGTTAGAGGAGAGATAAATTAGGGTTTCTTTCTTTTTTTTTTTTAAAGATTTATTTGAGAGAGCAAGAATGAGAGAGAGAGTACATGGGGGGGGTTAGAGGGAGAAGCAGGCTCCTCGCTGAGCAGGGAGCCCGATGCGGGACTCGATTCCAGGACTCCAGGATCATGACCTGAGCCGAAGGCAGTCGTCCAACCAACTGAGCCACCGAGGCACCCCAAATTAGGGTTTATTTCAACAAGCCAAAGAGAGAAGATAGTTTGGAACAGATTGGTAATAGCATAATCTTGGAAAATATTTTAAAGGCAGAGACAATGGGATTCACTTATTATCGTATGCAGAACATGAGAGAGAAATTATTTAAAGATGAAGTCAAGATTTTTGACTTGAACAAAAAGCCACAAAAAATTAAGTAATCATTCACTTGTATGTGGAGGACAGGGGGGAAAGCAGATTTAAGGAAAACAGAACTGAGTTTCAGAAATATTATTTGAGATGCTCAGTGACTTCCAATAAAGATCTTGAATAAGCATTTAGATATGTAAATTTAGAATTAGATGCAGAGGTTCAGGCTGGAGATACTGATTTGTGAGTTGTCAATGTACAAGTGATTTTGGAAGTCTGAATGGGATTATCTGGGAATAAATAAAGGTAGATAAAAGACTAATCCTTGGTAAGTAGCCAGAAAAGTGGGGTAAAAAATCCAATTTTGGAGGCTTGGAGGGAAGAGGAAGTGATGAACTATAGCCAATTCTGCCCATAAACCAAGTAAAAATGGGTACTGAAAACAGATCATTGGATTTAGCAATGTGAAAGCAATTGATAACCTTCACAAGAGCTGTTGCTTTAGACTGATGGGGGAGAAAACCTTATCAGAATAGGATCTAAAGAAATCTGGAGACAAAAAAAAATTAAATGTCAACAAATCTTTCAAGAACTTTTACTGTAAAGAGAGAAATGGGGCAGTAGTTGAAAGAAATGTGGGTCAAAGAGACCCTTCCTTATAATGAAATAAATTATAGAATGTTTCTATGTTGATGGAAATAATTTAGTAGATAAAGAAAAACTGATTAGGGGTGCATGGGTGGTTCAGTTGGTTAAGCGACTGCCTTCGGCGCAGGTCATGATCCTGGACTCCCGAGATCGAGCCCTGCATCAGGCTCCCTGCTCAGCAGGGTGTCTGCTTCTCCCTCTGACCTTCCTCCCTCTCATGCTTTCTGTCTCTCATTCTCTCGCTCTCAAATAAATAAAATCTTAAATAAATAAATAAATAAATAAATAAAAATAAAACTATAAAGAAAAAGAAAAAAAACTGATTAATCAGTAGGAACACGAGAAATTGTTCAGGCCCTATCCTTGAGTAGGCAAGAGGAGATGGGCTTTACAGACCAAGTGGGAAGTTTGGTCTTAGCTAGGAGCATGCCCAGTTCAACCATAATATGAGGAAGATCAGGCCAAAGTATATGGACTGAAACATACATAAGTTCTCATATCTAGTGGGGAATCTTGTTTAAAAAAAAACAACTTTTAATTGATTGCATTTTCACAGTGAAATAGGATATAGTCATTAGCTAAACTTAGAATAGATTGGTGGAAGCTAGTGGAAGGGGTTGATGAAAGTTTGACAAAAAAGAAGACTATATAATAGTAGTTTAGAAGAGTAAATAGATAAGAGAAATATGTTGGGTATCTTTATGGGCCCAGCTGAGACTAGTGGCCATGAATTATAATAAGGCCATTTACATACAAATAAGGTTGTATGTTTTTTTGCCATCCACATTTATCTGTGTGCTGTAGGTGCAGAATATGTAGACAGTTAACTTAATCAAGGCTATGGTTTTACTAGGCAAGTGTAATTAAGCAAGAAGGGACAAAATAGTTGAGGGTATGGACAAGTGAGTAAGTAGTGATTATAATGATATACCATAATTTAAACCTGGGTAAACAGAAATGAGATTATGAGGGTGATGAGAAAAAGTAAAAAGGTTATAAAACCAACTTATTTAAGTCCTGGTGATATGGAACAATTTTAAGAGTCAGTATATCAGTAAATTGGAAATTTAAGAGGTGATAATTTCAAACAGGATGATTAAAATTGAGATTATGGAATTCTTATGGTATTAGTTACGGTGAAATTTAATGTATGGTCATGAGATGGAGTTGGGTAGAAGATGAAATCAATGCAGAAGAGGAAGTCAAGAATAGAGAGAGAGTACAGAATTCTGGAAGAATCATCTATGGGAATCGTGAAATCACCAATAGCACAACAGGAACAATGATGGAGAGAGTAACAGAGTCACAGGAACTAACTTCTTTGACCTAAGGGGAAAAAAGAAGGTAATAGCAAAAATGAAAACATTGGGTTTAAGATTGCCAGAAAAATATAGTACACCAAGTAAACTTGAATTTCAAATAAAAAACACATATTTGGGCAAATATATTTATAAAATATTCATTTATCTGAAATCCAAATGTAACTGAGCATCTGATATTTTTATTCACTACACCTGACAACCTTAATTGGGTAATAAAATTCAAAGCTTGAGGTTTTTAGGGGAGAGAAAGCATGAGTGATAAGCTTTCCATGAGATGTAAGCAACCATGAGAAGCAAGGAGGACAATTTCACCCACTCTGGCCCAGTCCTACAATGAGTGTGGGTGACAAAATAAAAACAGCCAGTTTTCATTTAGAGCAAAAAGGTAAAGAAAATCTACAGAGAAGAATTTGATGGTGTAGAATATCTGGGGAATGATATATCATGAGTTCTAGAAACCAAAGTAGAAGGGTTTAAAGGGTTAAAAAGAGGTATGAGATGAGTTTAGTAATAAAGGGGATGTCTTGAGCAAAACAGATTTTAATCTGGAGAATAACTTTAGAGTCCTGTGTTTCTTGTGGTGATAGATACAAGAGATGTTATAGAGCACAATGATATTATTCCTGTGGGTCTCAAAGAGCTAGAGGGTACTGTGTGTTAAGGAGAGGGAGGATTCTTCCGAAAGTCTATAGTGCCCAGGGGCCATCTCTTCACTTCTGCCAGTGGGGAAACTAGAGTGAAGGTGGAGCTTTTGAGCTTTGGCTTTTGCAAATAAAAATATGGAGGTAGAGGAAGGGGTGATCCAAATGAACTCATGAAATGGAAAAACAAGATGGCCAGCTCTGTTCTCAGGAATCAGTCTACTCCACACAATACAAAATTGGAATTTACTCCCCAATAATTTTGGATAATTGAAAAGTTTACTAGTGACACCTAATGATTAATGTGAGACACATGAAGTTAAGAGGTTCATTGTCTCTTTCTTGACTAGAAAGTATGCTCCATGAAGGTAGTAGCTTTGTCTGATTTGCTCAATGATTTATCCCTTATCACTAGAACAGTGCCTGGTACTTAGTAGATAAGAGATAAATAACTGTTTAGTGAATCAGTCAGTGAAGGAACCGATTAAACAATCAAATAAATAAAAAACAAGATATGAGGAGGGATGCAAGTTTGAAATTGTACCAGAAAGAACATGTAAAAATGAAAAAAAAAATAGAGACAAATTTAGAAACAAGTAAAATTAAAAAAAGGAAAACCTAACAGAGAAGATTGGGCACCACTGAGAAAAGGAACTGGTAACTTGTTAGCTAAGCCTGAGGAAATGACGTAGTTATATCACAGAGAGATGGACAGATGAAAACATAGAGGTGAGGATGAGAAGCCAAAGAATTGAAATTTCCAAATCACATAAAATAGGTATTTTAGAGGAAGAACACAGAATGAAAGAGATACAATATCTAAATATACAGTGTTTAAATTTTTTTCCCAAATTGGTGAAAGATAAATATTTAATTTAGAAAGTAGACTGAATCTTGAACAGTATAGTAAAATTTATTCCACGATCTAGTGACATGGTAATGGGACTGCAAAATACTGAAAGAAAAAAGAGTAAATAAAAAAAAAAAACAGGGAGAAAATAATACCCAAATCATTATCTACAAAGAAAACTATAATGACCACAGATGTGTCAAAAGCAACAATAGAAGTCAAGAAACAAAAGATTTATAACTAAGATTTTCTAAGAATCAGGGAAATACAAATTAAAACAAGATGCCATTTCACACCCACACATGGGAAAATTAAAGTATGACAATTTCAAGTTAAAAGCAGAATGGGGGCATCTGGGTGGCTCAGTTGTTTAACTAGCCAACTCCTGATTTTGGCTCAGATCATGATCTCAGGGTCCTGGGCTCGAGCCCCACATCGGGCTCTGCACTCATTAGGGAGTCTACTTGAAGATTCTCTCTCTCCTTCTCTTCCTGCCCCTCCCGCTCATTCTCTCTCTCTCTCTCTCAAATAAATAAATCTTTAAAAAAAATAGAATGTGGAAAGGGGTGCCTGGATGGCTCAGTCAGTTAAGCATCTGACACTTGATTTTGGCTCAGGTCAAGATCTCCGCTTGTGAGATCAAGGCCCCCTTAGGGCTCCATGCTTCTCTCTCTCTCTTTTTCACTCTGCCCCTCCCTCCTACTCACTCACATGCTTTCTCTCTGTAAAATAAATAAATGAGTCTTTAAAAAAAATAGAATGTGGAGAAAAAATATAGAATGAGGAGAAACTGAAATTATAAAAATATAAATTAATTGCATTAATAATTATATTACTCAGCAATCTGAGATTAACTTGACTTTACAACTCATCTAGGTATATACCGTATAGAAATTCATGTACATGTACACAAAGATTTGTGGACAAAAATCTGTTTGGCATGACCATTGTATTAAGGAAAAGCTAGAAACAACCTAAACGTCCACTAACATGCAACCTCAGGATAAATTAACATAAGGATATTCATACAATGGAATTACATGATACAGTTAAAATGCATGAACTAGAGCTATATGTATCAAAACAAAAATTCATAATTATCATGTGTAGATATATATGTGCAGGATTAGATCATTTATATAAAGTATTAAAATACAAAAAAGACCACACTCTTTTTTCAAATGTACACATAGTATGCAGTATATGCATATAGGAAGAGCCTACGATCATTCATAAGGATGACTCAGAATATTAGTTACCTGAAGAGGTAGAGAGGAGAGAGGAGGAAGGGACACATAGGAAATTTTCACTCTGCTTGTAAAGATTTTTGTGGAGGAAAAAATCTGAAGCAAGTATGACAAAATAGTAAGTCAGCAAAACAGGCTGGTGAAAGATTTATATGGTGGTTATATCACTTCCTATACTTTCTTAATGCTTGAAAATGTTTATTACTGTTGCTTAAGGTCTTCATTACGACAATAATGTCACAACTATTTTAGGGAATTGTATGCATCAATTTTTTTACCTTTTACTGCTTCTCTATTTGTAGTTCCTAGACTACAAAAAATGGGTTTTTTGTTTGTTTGTTTTTATCTGTTGGCTATCAATATTTCAATTAGATTAGATGCTTCTAGATAGTAAAAATTACTCTTTTATCACTTCACCAATTATGGCCCATTTTTTCTTCATTTTTTTGGAAGCGATGTAGTTTAGTAAACACAAGTAAGTTCACTGACTAATTTTTGTGTTGGGTCAATCAATATATCATAGAGCCCAGAAACTCCAATGACTTGCAATGCTGGATTCCTCTTTGAAAGTATCTACTTTAAATAAGGATGTTTGGGGCAGAATACATAATAAGGGTAAGGGATCACTGAGATACATGCCTAAGGGCAAGAGATTATTTCATGGCATATGACAATTTACAAGTTATTTGGTGCAAAGTTTTGATGGCTCAAACTTCATCTCTATGACACACAACATGCTTTTCATTTGGGTTGGATAAAGCTTATTAGCAGTGTCAGCAACAGGATCTTTGCCATATTTCTAGAAAAACAAAAGAAAAGAAACAAATATTTAAGAAAAAAAAGTGTTTGAGTTGCAAGCTCATAGATCTCAGATAGAAGTGGAATCTCTAGAACTGCTTCCAGAAGGATGACTCTTGAGACAATTAAAGCAGGTGACAATAAAGCATTAATTAGCTTCATTACAACTGTGACAGTTAAAATGACCTTCCCAGGGAGACCTGTCATCTCTCCAGCACTGAGTCACATTACTTACTTATTGTTACCAATAATCTATAAACAAAACAGAACTCTTTCTCCACTATTTTATTTTCCTATTTTCCCTCTGCTTTCTCTACAAATAATTTTCATTTCTTTTGTCTTTCTATCTCCTTAAAACAAAAGAAGTTATGTAATTTATGTTATGTTATTACATAACTTTTTATAGACATTGACATGTTTATTCTAAAATCTATATGGGAAGGTAAATGCCCTTGATAAAGAAGAATAAAATGGGAGAAATCAGTCAACCTTATATATTAAGGCCTACTATAAAACTAAAGTAATCAATAACAAGACAATATTGGCAGAAGGATAGACATACAGATCAATGAAACAAAATAGACTCTATAAATAGACACACAAATATGACCAACTGATTTTTGACAAATATGCACAAAACCTATTCAATGGAGGAAGGATAGCTTTTTAACAAATTATGCTGGAATAATTGGACTTCTTTATATGCAAAAAAAAGAATATTAACCTGAACTTTACACTTCATACAAAAATGAATTTAACATTAATCATGAACTTAAATATAAAATAAAGCTTTAAACTTTTAGGGAAAAAAGAAAAAATAGTCTTCAGACTCTAGGGCTAGCCAAAATGTTTAAATTTGAAACCAAAGCACAATGAATTAAAAAAATGACAAATTAATTTTATTAAAATTAAGTATTTTTGCTCCTAAAAAAACATTTAATAGCATGAAAAGACAAGCTACAGACTGAGAGATGGTATTTGTAAACTATACATCCAACAAAGGACTATTAGAAAAGTCAAGACTCTCCATTAAAAAAGAAGAGGCAATTCAAATAGAAAATAGGCAAGGGAAAAAGACACAAGTAGGTATCTCACCAAAGAGGATATAAGATGGCAAATAAGCATGAGCAAAAACGTTCAAGACCATTAGCCATTAGGAAAATGCAAATTCAAACTACAATGAGCTATATATCACTAGATACCTCTCAAATGGTTCAGATGAAGAACACAGACAAAACAAAATTCCTATGAAGATGCAGAGTAACTGGATCATCCATATAATTCTGGTGGGAATGTAAAATGGTATAGTCACCAAGGAAAACAGTATGTCTGTTTCATACAGAACTAAATATGCAATTACCATATGACCCATCGTATTCTTGGGCATTTATACTAGAGAAATGGAAATTTATGTTCACACATAAAGCTGTAATAACCCCAAGCTGGAAAGATTCCATATATCCCTCAATGGGTGAATGGTTAAACTGTGGTACACCCATGCCCTGGTATATTACCAAGTTACAAAAAGAAACAAACTATTGGTACATGAAAAAACTTGGATATATCACCAGGGAATTATGCTAAGCAAAGAAAGAGAAACCCATAGGCTTACATACTTCATGATTTCATTTATATTATAGTTTTGAAATGACTATTTGAAATGGAAATTTAGTAATGGCAGACCGATTAAGTGATTGCCAAGGGTTAAGGATTGGGGTGAGTAACATGAGTAATCTTTGTGATGATAAACTGTTCTGTATCTTCACTGTGGTGATGGATACAAACTTACATATGTGATAAAACTGCATAGAACCAAATACACACAGAAGAACACAAATGCGTACGTTGACCCTTGAACAATGTAGGGGTTAGAAGCACCAATCCCTCTGCAGTCAAAAATCTGCATATAACTTTTTACTCCCACAAAACTTAACTACTGATAGCTTACTGTTGACCAACAGCCTCATCTAAAACATAAACAGTCGATTAACATATTTTGTATATGTATTATATACTGTATTTGTATCAGAAAGTTAGAGAAAAGAAAATATTAAGAAAATCATAAGGATGAGAAAATACATTCACAGTACTATACTTACATTACCTGTACATATACTTATTGAAAAATATCTGTGTATAAATGAACCCATGCAGTTCAAAGTTATGTTGTCCAAGGGTCAACTGTACAAGTAAAATTGAGGGAATCCTACAAAGATGGGTGGATTTTATCAATACCAATATTCTGGTTGTGATATTGCACTATAGTTTTATAAGTGAGGGAAAGTGGGTAAGGGTTACACAGAATCTCTCTGTATTATTCTTCACACCTGCATGTGAATTTATAATGATCTCAAAAAAAGTTTTTTTAAAAAAAGTGTCTGGTGGTGCCTGGGTGGCTTAGTCAGTTAAGAGACCAACTCTTGATTTTGGCTCCAGTCATGATCTCAGGGTCATGAGATTGAGCCTGGAATCGGAGTGGGCTCTGTGCTTAGCAGGGAGTTTTCTGGAGATTCTTTCTCTCTCTCTCTCTCTCTCTCTCTCCCCACCCCATCCCCCGACACTCACAAGCTCTCTCTCTCTCTCTCAAATAAATAAATCTTAATAAAATAAAATAAAATAAAATAAAATAAAATAAAATAAAATAAAATAAATGTCTAATGCCATAATAATAACAAAGTCATTTTTCTTTCATAACCAAGTTGCCAACTCTGGGGACAATATTATGATGACTACTTAAGATGTTTAAGAACACTTCTATGTCACTCACTTCTATGAGGTCAAGTATAAAAACAGTAGAATTATTGTGAATGTATTCAGTGAAAGCCAGAATTTGACTGTGTTGACAAGACTGAAATAAACTTGAGGCATAATACTGTGCTTCCTTTGAGAAGACAATCTATGCAAATCCAGGCGATGACATCTTCAAATTTAGGGGTGCTACCAGCAACTTTTGATACTAAAGGGAGTTGATGAAAGGGAAATTAGAATTGATGAAAGTTACTAGAGGCTGTCCAAAAGTCAAGACTACTTTATTAGTTTCAAACTATTGAGACTCCTCCTTCCTTATTTCCAATTCACAAAGGAATTAAAGTGGCTCCAAAGACAAAGTTGCTTTTGTGATTACCAGGGATCACTCCAAAGTTATGGGTCATCTATCCTCAAAATGAGCAGATGTCTTCCACAAGAAGCTAAGAATTGCATATTTGTGTGATTGCAGTCAACTTTCATGGAAAAGGATCTGAAGATCATTGCCCAAATAAAATTCTGATGCCAATTGTGAGACTGACAAGGGCATTGGGTTTAGTTTGAATATCCAGTGTTGGCTTTCGCAGATATGCTAAGGAAAGACCCACTGATTTTAGGGCATTCACAGGCATGCCAAAATGCCTGCTGTATAGTAATGTCTGGCTTCAATTAAGATAACAAAAAGACATTTACATGTAATCATACATACGATTTCATGTCAGTGTTTCTAGATCATATACAGTGGATGAAAACTGGAATTCATAGTGAGCTTAGACTTACTCTTATAAAGTTATTTCATGACAGGGAGCTACAGTTAATTTGTAATTTTTTCCTACATTTTAAAAAAGAATTGTTCTTTGCTCTGATTTTATTTATAAATGAAACAGCTTATAGGTTCTTTTTATTAATTATTTATTTATTTTGGGGGGGGAGGGGTAGAGGGAGAGAATCTTCAAGCAGATTCCCCAAGAGCGTGGATCCCAACATGGGGCTCAATCCTATAACCCAATGAGATCATGACCTGAGCTGAAACCAAGAGTGGGTCGCTTAACTGACTGAGCCACCCAAGCACCCCTTATAGGTCTATATCAAATAAAGAAAATGTCATCACTTTCTATTTTCTTACATGATCCTTAATAATTTTCCATCCAATAAGTCTGTGTTCCTTTATTATAAAAACTGTATTTCTACCTTTAGCATATACATTTCCAAATAATCAATTAATATTTGAATGTAATTTAATGAGAACTAAATAAGTGGAACCTTTATTTTAAAATATCTTTGCTATAGTCTGGGTATGCCACATGAACTACATTTTTTTTTTCTTTGAAATCTGAAATCATGCAAATGCCTTTCTTTAAAATACCAGAGATTTTACTCTCCTGTAAAATTTGCATTGTTAGGAATATATAGCACAAAAAGAAACCAAATGCTATTAAGGTTTTTAAGCTGTCAACTGAATTCTGCACACTACATTTATTCTGTTCCCATTTGCTACCAAGGAAAAGTGCAAAGTCAAACATGTTCTTACAAAAAGCACTATAAGCTGCATGTAAATGAGCCCACTTTTCCTGAGGGTCTATCTTCAATTTGATAGTGCATTTAAGTGCTTGCTTTCACTTAGAATAGACTGAAATATACAAATAGAAATTGAGAGCAGTGAAAATGCCATTTATCCAAGATTTTCCCCAGGAATAAAAGAATCAAAACAGATTATGCCATCTCTTTATAGCAGCTACTTGATTAATTAAACAATTACTTTCTACCAAGAAATACAAATATTAAGTGTAAAAACAAATGCTGCAGGCAGTAAGTGACCAAAAGGAAATACTAAATTGGTAATTTTATTGAATAATTTTGCTGTTAAGTGATTCAATGTCTTGTCTTTTTTTTTCTTTCTTGGTCAAAATATGATACTGATAACTGCAGATGGGTTAGATTTATAGCTATGCTTACTTACCATAAATTTGCAATTTTCCAAATAGTAAGAGCTTTGTAGATATATAAGCCTACTAATTTGAACCAAAAAATTCCACTCAGTTTTTCTTCTTCATTTCATAATTTGTAGACACATTCTAGGATTGTAATATTAGGTGTCATGGCCCGTTTTATCAACATTACCCATATCATAGTTATTTCTGCAGTGGGTTTCCAACTGAAACCCATTTTGTATGAGAGTGACTTTGACAGACGTGGTTACATAGTGGTTAAAACCCGTAATTTCTGTTGTCAAAACACACCTAGGCTTAGATCCTAAGTCTCCCCCTAACTAGCTATGCCACAGGGAGTAAGTCATTAAACCACTCTGAGCTTGTTTCCTTTTCCATACAACAGGTATACTCTTACCTAACTCATTAGTGAATTAATATTTACAAGTTTCTCAAAATAGTCCTGAAATTTAGAAAACATAATGTTAGCTCTTTTTTATTTTAAGATTTTATTTATTTATTTGACAGAGAGACACAGCGAGAGAGGGAACACAAGCAGGGGGAGTGGCAGAGGGAGAAGCAGGCTTCCCGCTGAGCAGGGAGCCCGATGCGGGGCTCGATCCCAGGACTCTGGGATCATGACCTGAGCCGAAGGCAGACGCTTAACAACTGAGCCACCCAGGTGCCCCGATGTTGGCTCTTCTTATTTTAATTTGCCTCAACTCTCTATGGCATTGAATAATCTCTGTAGAGCAACTGTTTATGATGGAAATAATTTTAAGTGATATTAAACAGAGCAGCTCAACTTAGTTTGTGTATCAGATTGTATATAGCCTGAAAAAATTCACTTGCCTCTTCTCTTTAGGAGAATATGTCCTCACCCCATTGAATTTGGGTTAGGTCACTTGACATAGTTAGGCCAATGAATATGAACAGAAATGACTTAAACTACTTTCCGGCAGAAGCTAGAAGAGGGGTCAAAGTTACTACAAGCTCTCTTGATCTTTCCTTCAGACATGAGAACTGGCGTGCCCCCCATACAGGGACTCCTTCTGCCTGAGTCCTGACGCCTAGCTGAGCAAAGGAGAGCCAGAGATAAGCAGCAACCAAAATGCAGCAGTCAGCATATAATTTATATGAATGAAAAATAAATGCATTATAAGCCACTGAGATTGGGGGTTTATCTGTTATTTCGGAATAACTGACTACTACAGAAACGTACCTAAAAGCAAGGGACATATTAAAACTCTAAACTTTGTGGCTTTGGCTTCGGGTGTCTGTACTGAGAAAACTGTTATTGGGGTCTGGAAAAATAGCAACTCAGAATATGCATGGCAAAACAACTTTGATAGCAAATGATATATGTAAAAACTCTGTGGCTTTAGGCAAGGAGTTTGCAATATTGCTAATATCTCTTGGTTCCTACTGGTTACATTTCAGAAAGCATGACAAGAAAAAGGTATTCTTGGGGCACCTGGGTGGTTCAGTCAGTTAAGTGTCTGCCTTCAGCTAAGGTCATGATCCCAGGGTCCCGGATTGAGCCCCTTGTCAGCAGGGAGTCTGTTTCTCCCTCCCCCTCACCCCTGCCCGTTCATGTGCCCTCTTGCTCACTTTCTCTTTCAAATAAATAAATAAAATCTTTAAAAAAGGGGGGAAAAAAGGAAATGGTATTCGTGCACCCATCATTTTTGAGGAAGGAGTAAAAGGAAAGAAAGAGAATCTAGGTTATTTCAGGACCTGTTAAAAGATGCAAATATTCATCTTCTGAGCAATAAAGACTAGTTTAGATTCAGTCTTTGGACAAAGACTAAATCAAGGGTGAAATCTTCAGGGCCTTTGTTAAAGCCTCTGATTGGATTAAGTGGCCTCCAGGAAATTCTTTCAGATAGGTAGAATGGTTGAGCAAAAAGAGACAAAATATGTGGCCCTAGAGAAGCAGAACAAATTCAAAGTACCTGTAATTACCTTTAAAAGGAAGAATGTTCCAGAGAGGCTGTGGATTGGCCATTGGTCATGAAACTGACAGGAATCAGATAAATAAAACAAAGAGAGATAGTAACTGCTTGAAATGTAAAATGATCTTCAGTTTCTAAATTTCCTTAGGCAAGAAGTAGCCTTGGACAATTGCTCATCCTGTAAAGAGAGCATATTCTACTATACCCTCTTATGATGTGGCCAAGGAAAATCATATTAGAACCTGCTATAGGGTAGAACCAGGCCATATGGAGATCAATGGACTAGAAGCCTACTCCCAGCGGAGAGAATCAGGACCCACTCAAGAAATATCACACACTTCCACAGTAAATGGTCCCTACAAGTTTTCCTGGGGGGATTTTCTACAATGGCCATGCCTCAATGATTGCTACGCATCTTCCTTCCTTCCTCTACGAAAGGGAGTACTTGATGTACTTAACCTCTCTCTGTTCCACCACTGGATATGATGCTGGAATAGGAGGAGGGAAATAACTTGTCTTTTTGGGTCATGGGATTCTAGACTGTGATACTAGATGTAGAGGATGTCATGAGATCCAAGAACTGGAGCTTGAGTTTGGAATTAGATGAAACTTTTGGGAATCTTTCTTTGGGGAAAGTGTGGGTGTGTTTGGAGTGCAGAAGGGGGAAAACTGAATATTTGTGACTCAGAAGACAGATTACAGTGGGCTTCAAATGTTCACTACCTTCCTTCATGTGAGAGAAGAATGTCCTGATCCTATGCACATGTACTTGGACTTGCGATTTGCTTTAGCCACTGAAATGTGAGGAGACATGATGTTTATCACACCAACACTTTAAAGTACGAGCCTGGGTTTTAAGAGAAAATACATGGAGCAGAGTTGCACGGTCTGGATCACCACCTCAGCCTGTGTGCAACATGAATGCAAAATAAAATTTGCTCTTAAAAACCACTGAGATTTAGAGTCATTTGCTACTACAGCAAAGTGAATATGGTTTATCTGAAAACACTTATTTTCAAAATTCAAATTCTGCTTTATTTTCACAGACCAAGGAAACCATAAAGTGTTTGTTTCTTTTCCCACCAAAAAAAGTGTAACCTTTCTTCCAAAGAATTTGTTATGCATCCATCAATATAGGGAAATGGGGAAAAACTGCTGGCCATCTTTACAAAGCTTAACTGTTGATCTACACTTCTAGTCATAAAAGTTTTAGAAATCATAGAGCCTAGTTGAAGAGCAATTTCAGTTACCTATAATGAGTCTGGTATTTTAATAATATGTTAGGTCCTTTACATATATCTTTTCTAATCTTTATAGCAATGATAAAATATACAGATGACTGTCCATATTTTACATATGAGAAAACAAATATTCACACAGGTAAGAACTGTCCCTGAAATCTGTGTCGAGAGTTTAGCTTAAGCTACTCTATTTTATTGCTACCTTGGCATCCATTTTGTTTGGCCAAGCAACCCATGGGATCTTAAACTGACACCAGTCTGTCATGCAAGCACATGACCTAGAAAGTAGCCACAGAGCCACAAGCAAATGTTTGGCCCTGATATAACTCCCCAACAGCCCTTGTGATCAAGTCTCCACTACCATCCAATGCCTGCTTTCTGTATGTGCCTCTTAGGTAAGACCCACATGAGGCTGACCAAAACCCTGCTCTTTTGGTTTGAACGGACCCATCTGGCCTTAACTCAGGAACCCCAAAGCACTCTACCCACTGGACTCTAATAAAAACATGCACACCAGGTTCTGCCTCTCTCTGTCTGTATTCTGACTTGACCTCCCCATGTGGCCCCTCAAGGCATGCTGTGTATTTCCTTCAGGACTTGTGAGCAAACTTCTTTATTTCAAGGTCTCTTGTGGTCTGCCACTGAACTGGCTCACCATGCAGCACCCTGTGCTCCACCTAACAAATGTGAATTTACCTAAGTGGTAACACAGAGCCAGTAATAGGGAAAACCAGAAGTTCATCCTAGCCTTGTCTCATCCTAGTACAGCCAATGCTCTTTCCATTAATCTAAAATAATTGACTATTACAGTTTTCCATGTGCCATTGCACTGTGACAAAAATCACAGAAATGCTTCAAAGGTCCCATTTTGGCTTATTTATTTATATCTTGCATAATTGCAAAAGGAGTAAAGCTGGAGCAGTCGATGCAATAGTGTCTCTCTTCATTATTGGATGAGCCAATCAAAGTTATGTAAAGTGGAATTAGGGAGGTCATAAAATGGACCTTAAGAGAAATCTAGAAAGATTATTAGATCTGAAAAGTGCTCTCTAATATATGCCTGGTAGAATACTCATGAATTAACAAAAAAATTTACACCCCTGAAAAGAATTCATCCAAAGCCTTCCCATTTTACTTACAATAAAATTGAAACTTCTCACATCACCTAGAGTCCTACACTATTTTGCTCTTTTCTCTCTCTCTGATGTCAAATTTTTCCATTCTGCTACATTTTTTTCCTGGGCTACACACACTGAGACTGATTGCTTGCTTGCTTGCTTGCTTTTCCTTCAAACCTACTGAATTCATTCTCCTCTTAGGGCCCTTGCACTTCTGCATGTAACACTTTCCCCTCAAAACTCCACATTGCTCACTCTCAGTTAACATTAAGGTCTGAATTCTAATGTCACTCTCTCAGAAAGGCCTTTCCCAACAGCCTCCCAGCCATGATTTGTTATGTTATCCTTTCTTATCCTCTTTGTAGAATGCAAGTATTTGTCTACATGTATAGTGTTTTTCCTCCATCAACTAGAATGGAAGGTTTATGAAGACAAGGTCCTTGTCTCACTCACTTTCATATCTGCAGTGCATAAAACAGTGCTTGGCGGGTGCTTGCGTGGCTCAGTTGGTTAAGCGACTGCCTTCGGCTCAGGTCATGATCCTGGAGTCCCGGCATCGAGTCCTGCATCGGGCTCCCCACTCGGCAGGGAGTCTGCTTCTCCCTCCGACCCTCCCCCCTCTCATGTGCTCTCTCTCTCTTTCTCGCTCTCTCAAATAAATACATAAAAATCTTAATAAAAAAAAAACAGTGCTTGGCGTATAAGACACACTCAAATATCTGTGATGGAAATTTCTCCATCACAAATGCATCCTGTGTTAAATTTACAAATTCCCTAAGTGCAAATAATGAGTAAACAATTACTCATTCCCTAAACCTCTGAGTTTATTAATCTCGACATAGTATTCACAGCACCGTTGGCTTATAAATACACCTGCTGGGAGAAAGAATGGCTCAAAATAATAGAGAAACTGCTGTCTATGTTAGTTTCTTTAGTTAGTTTCTTTCAAGATATATATTTAATGACTAACAATTTTATTAATTCTCAATTTCAGTTAGTATTCAATAAGTATTCCAAGAGATGAAAATATAGTAGTAACAGATTTTATTTTATTTAATCCATGCAAATAGAATGTTTTACCATACTATTTTAATACTCTTTCAATGGAAGATAAAGGCAGAAAAATTCTACTAAATGCCAAATTTATTAATATATATCTTTAACAAAAACTATTCAAATAACTCATCAAAACAGAAACAGACAACAAGTTAGGGGTAGAACAGGTAGTTAAAAACTACATGAAATTATATAATTTTCAGGGAACTACAAATTATATATGCAAAGAAATGCTGAAAATATTTTGTTTAATGTAAGATCTTATACAAAAATCTTTTAAAGTATGATGATACCATGATTCTATCAGGGTTAATCCATTAATCTCTCTGCCTGGACAGAAATAAATTTTTAGTGTTTCTTATATTTGATCTCTGAAAAAGGCCCAAGGTCATGGTTGAATGGGAAAAATTATGATGAAATCAATCTTGACTTTCCCATCATACAGCATCAAGTACATGCCTTCCTTATATATCATAGCTGTTCAATAAATACTTGTTCAATGAAGGGTAAGTGAAGGACTAATGAATTAACTAAAAACCTCATTTCAGGAATTCATTTTACCCTCTTCATCTGTGAAATTGTTGAACCAGACAGTTAACAAATAGCACAGAGGGTGTTTTTCCTCTCACAACAATGCTAAGAAGTGGGAAAATAATTCCAAATGTAGTATCACGTATAGATTCAGGTTCAAAGTCTCTCCTATGAGTTTAATTTGACATTAAATAGGTCTTGATTCCATCATTCCATCTTTTCTCCCCAATGACTCTTGTGCATAAGTCTTTCTTTCTTTTCTTTTTTTTTCTGATTACTTTTTCAACTCACAGTACACAAAACATATGTCTTTGGGGTTTAGGCCATCTGTACAGACCCTTTCTCACTGCTAGTAACCAACAAAACTTCTGTTCTCTCCTTTTCATTCATTGAAGACTTTGGAACCTGCTCACAGCCTGCTAAATCCTTTCTCCTATCTCTCATAGAGATTTCTATTTCCATGTATACAAAATCTGATAAACTCACCTTGATATTTCTGGACCTTATTAAATTCAGTGACCTCATCTGCCCTCTCCATCAATCACATCAATCCCCTGGGCCGCCTTCATGTAAGAAGCTGTTCTAATACAAAATCTGAAACTCTAGTAGCTGACTGCCTGGCTGCTATTCATTTGTCTTCCTGTTCTCCACCTGAGTTCCTCCACCCAGGCTTCGACCTCATAGGGACCTTTAGTGTTTTGACCGCTCCATCTTATCCTCTTCTGTGATCCCCCTATGAGTCTATGATTCTCATGTTTATTTTAGCCCTTGTTCCATCCCTATTCAGTTTGGACATCAATTTGATCATATAAACTATGAACCAAGCTATATATTATAAGCATGTCTATTGTTTTGTTGGTGGTGGTGGTGTTGGTTTAGTTTGATTTTTTATTCCTTCCTACATCGTTTTTTCTTTCATCCTCTCAGAAAAACTACAACCAAGGTGACTAACACTGCTGAAAAATCACACAGCTTTGGAGATATGGACCTTTATATATGCCTGGCCTCCAATCCAACCTCAGTGGGGCCCTAATAGGGTTTTTTAATCGTTAATCCTAGACATATTGTACCAATCTTATCTTCCTGGGTCTTTCTGCTTCCTTTGACTCTTCAAATTTTCTATTCTATGGACGTTTGATATTTTATTCTTCAGATTTTCTTTGTGCTTTTCAACTCTTCCTACTTTTTCTGTTTGGCAGACTTCTATAATTTTATCCATACTTCTAATGATAGTATTTCTTTCTTTTTCAGTTCACTGCTCTATTAATTGTATAGGTTCTCTCTGAGCAAACTCATTCGTTTTTTACATAATGGTAAGTCATAGATCTACATTTCCAACGGAGATTTGCCCCTGAGTTTCAGACTCATACATCCAAGAGCATGTTGGATATCTAGAAAATCTGTAGTGCCTGAAACTCAACATACTTTATCTGGTTACTCCTCCAATATCTGTCCAATATTCCTAGTTGGTAACCGGTAGACATTTATGATTCTTTCTTCTCCCTCACTTCCCATATCCAAAATATCAATAAGTCCTATTGAATGATCCCCATAAATATTTCCCTAATCTTTGTCTTGTCCATTTCTACTGCCTCCATACTGTCTTGGGCCTTCTTCTCCTCTGTCTTGGAAAACTGCAACTGCTTCTCTTTGTTCAGAATTGTCAAAATGACATATGGAAAGAATAGTCTGTCCCAGTCACATCTCCTCTTAATACGTTCCCTATGGGGTAAAGTGCCACACCATATTTGCCTGCTGTCTAACTTTCCAGACCCTTTTCTCTCTTGTTTTTACCTTGTACACTACATAGATCTATGCCAGGAGTGTTATTATATATAACCACACACCCTCTCCAGTCCAGTTCTGGCAAATTCTGATTTAGACATCCTAACTCACCTCAGAAATCATCTTCTCCAAGACATCTTCCCTGACGTCTCTGTGGCTTTGTCTCTGCCACAGGGATTAGGTGCTCAATGGGTACTCTCAGTGTCCGAAGTATATGTTTGTTTCTGCATTTGTCACACTGTTCTATAAACATCTGTTTATCTCTAAATATCTAAGTAGAAAATTCATTACTTAATTATAGGTACTGTTTCTTATTCATCTTTGTAGTCTCAGCACTTAGCATTAAATCTGGAAAAAGTAGAAGGTTTTAAAAATATTTACTGAACTATTTTATACTCCTGAACATTCCAATATTTTATCTGGACAGTCTAATTTTTCTCTCCCAATGAATATCCTACACATTTTGGTAAATTTTGGACTGCTTGGCATGTTTTATCCCCCATCTTAACTCTTTTGTTCCCAAGGTTGAAGATGATTCCAGCCTGG
The DNA here is from genome assembly GCF_003265705.2 of Callorhinus ursinus. NCBI lineage: Eukaryota > Metazoa > Chordata > Mammalia > Carnivora > Otariidae > Callorhinus > Callorhinus ursinus. The sequence goes on from NW_027397063.1 coordinate 23,154,736, forward strand.
CTAATCATGGAGCCCACTGCTTTGGACACAATGTTTAGTTCAGAGACAGATGCTTGAGCAAATCAAGGCCAATCTGAATTTTTTCCTAGGCTTGAGATATGAAAGTAAGAGTGAGGCATTCTTTTCCATATGGGTTGCTAAGTCGGAGGAATGTCAATTTGTGCCTGATGGTAGTAGCTTATCACCACTAGCTACACGGAGGAAATCTGTTTGTAGAAGGAGATAAGAAAGGAAGAAGCTGAGAAATGATGAGAGTCCTGATGATCTTGTATGAACCCTAAAACCAGGTGTGTCTGAAATTGTATCCTACTGTGGAACATCTCTGCTATATAAGCCAATACAATTCCTTAAGCTAACTGAGTCTGTCGCCGATACTAAAGTAAGAGTGACATCTAGAACATCATTCAAAGTATGCGTTGATCCCTAGCTCTTCTCTAAGCTTACTAGCCCCCAATATATAACATATTCGGGCTTCTCTCAATGTATTTTTTTTTCTTTTTGACATTCATACATAATAACTGAAGTTCTCTCTCTCTCTCTTCTTTCTTCCAAATACTACCCACAGTATATATTAAATACATATGTTTATACTTCATCTCAGTTGGGTTACATTTTTTTTAAAGACATGCTTTACTCTTTTGGCCTGTCCCAAGGAACTAGTTTATGTAATTGTTGAAAAGTCAAAAGACTGTTTACTTTTATTCAGTTAGCAACATTTACTGAATATCTACTATGCTTATATGAGTGTTAGAGTTGCCAATGGTTTGAGGTAGATTTTATATGTTTAATGTTTTTATGTCCAACATCCCTTCCTTGGGGGAACCACAGCCCCTATTTCATCATTCAGGGTCAATCTGCCCAGAATACATGGTTAACCTGGAAGCAACCCTAGTGGAAGTGAACCTAGCCCACAGGGTAGGTAAGTCATGACTTAGGGAGTAGGCAATGACATGAAACGTCCTTCCAAACTATCAGAATGCCATCTTTTTGTCTGACTGGTATTCCTAGGTGTATGTTTATCACATAGAGGTACCTGTATGAAAGTGAACCCAGGTAGAGGCAGAGTCAAGTTAGGAAAATATAGAATCTTGTAATCTCTCAAACACTTAATTCTATCTATACCAGAAACAGTTCATACACCTTGGTCTTCACCTTAAGTGAGGCAAAACTTGCTAATTTCTTCTACGCTTCTTTCTTAAAATAATTTGAATTGCATTTTGGCTTTTCCCTTCCAACTGAACAAGTCCTAATTACGATGCATGGATCTCAAAAGCTAGAGCCCTGCTCTCAAGGCAGTTTTAGACCACGGGCAATGGAGCAGAAGGTCATGCACAATGTACTGTAGTGGGCTATACAAAGCAGCACACAAAATGCTTTGAGAGCCCAGGAGAAGAACTGACTATTTAGAATAGAGGGACTATAGATCTATGGATAAAAGTTAAAGTTTAAACATGAAGAAACACATGAAATGTATAATTAATAGTTACTGAATTAATAAATGAAACCTGAAAACTTGATTTAAGAGCAAATTATCTGGTTTTCTTTCAAAATCATTAAACTGTTTTCACAGAGAGAAAAGAAATACAGAGATAAACCTTTCATTATACAAGTGCTATTCACAATTTCACGTGAGCTTGTTTAGGTCAGTGTTGCAGGTGCTAAGGAAATGTGCTACAAAGACATCAAAGTCAAGTAAATATCTCATCATGAGTTATTGTTTTAGGAGTGACCATTCTTGCCCTATAAAGTTCTTTTGGGAAAATAAAAGGCATAATGAATAGTTTATCTTGGATAACCTTGCTATATTTCTAAGTTCAAGGAACACATAGCTTCATAAAATGCACATAAGCAGATTACCTCAAGGAACAAAGCTCTGGGCATAGAGTGCATCAAGGAGAGTCTTCCCCAGTGAGTTTCTTTTGCAGTTTTTCTATCTTAAAAAATAAAAATGCTCCTGCAGAAAATACATAGTTCTTAGCACATTCAGTGACAGGGACAGTTGTAGCTGAGGTGGGAGACTATGCAAGCCTATCTATTCTCATAGGTCAGACCTAAACTAACCATCTTCCCCCTCCTAAATCTGTTCTTTCTTCCGTATTCTCAGAAATAGGCATCGTGGGGGGCGCCTGGGTGGCTCAGTCGTTAAGCGTCTGCCTTCCGCTCAGGTCATGATCACAGGGTCCTGGGATAGAGCCCCACATCGGGCTCCCTGCTCAGCAGGAAGCCTGCTTCTCCCTCTCCCACTCCCCCTGCTTGTGTTCCCTCTCTTGCTGTGTCTCTCTCTGTCAAATAAATAAATAAAATCTTAAAAAAAAAAAAAAAAGAAATAGGCATCGTGGTATAGCAGGCACTGGAGCTAGAATCCTGGAAGCTATTTTAAATCCTTCCATTTCCCTCCTTCCTCATGCCCATTTTCTAAGTGTGGTTTATCCATTTCAGCACATTATCTTGGAAGCAGCAGCATCTTCACCAACCATTTTTTTTCCATTCTACATCTATTGCCTTATTAATTCAGCCATCATCATCTCTCTTATTTGTCTAATTCTACCACTAGAGACAGAGGCTGGCAGAAGCAAACATGGATGTTTGTGAGCTAGACTAGAGGGTAAATGACAAAACAAACAAACAAACAAAAAAACACCAACAACAAAAACAACAACAACAACAAAAAAAAGCATTTGTTTAGAAAGAAAACGCCTGGGTCAAGTTGGAAAAACAAAACAAAACAAATTGTCCACATTACTGAAAGTCTTTTTCTTCAGTGATCTGCTTAAGACCTTCCAGTGGCTTTCCAATGGCCATGCTCAGCATGACAGTCATACTAATGGCCATCAACTGATCTTGATACTTTGGTGCCAGTGAAATAGAAAAGAAAGCATCAGCAATGTCCAAGATGGTAACTATAGGAAACACCATCACAGTATGCAACAGCTTCAGTTACAATCACTATGTTTAGAAGTCTATGGGGGAAACAACTGAATTCAACTGACCATAATCCTCCTGCTTCTTTTCAATGGCCATGCAGGGTGTTTGTGTTAACACACTGCATCTCTTATTACCCCTACTATGTCCCCTCCCCTGTCCTCCCCTCCATTCTCCTCCCCTTCCTTCCCATTTCTTTCTTTTCTTCCCTTCCCTTCCCTTCTTCCTTCCTTTCATCCCCCCTCCCTCCCTCCCTTCCCTCTTTCCTTTCCTTCCATACCCACTAGTAGATGCAAAACCTCTGCTACTTTTATGTCCTGAATCAAAGTTCTAATTTTCCTGTCTTTACCTAGGGTTCTACATAGTTTCTGTGATACCACTCAGGAAAGGACTGAAAGATGGGTTGGGAAATGATATATATGTCCAACTACCACTTCCTACATGCAGCTTTTCAGATTGGGAGAATCATTATACATTCAGCAGTGGAAGCCACATGGGGACACTGAATAAGCCAAATGACTTTGCCCACAGGTCTCTTTAGACTCTCTTCTCCATCAGGATGAAAGAGGGTACTCATCCACAGGGCACGGCAGGATGATGACTTTGGCACCTATATCCAGAAGAATCATAAAAGTTTGAGTACCTCCCCTGCTGGAAGTTCTCCATCATATTTGGATGGGTGATTATGGCCTTTGTTGTCCTTTTGGGACAGGGAGATCTTGGTCTCACTCCAACGGTCTTCCTCTTTAAAGCAGCTAAAGTTGGATAAGAGAGCAAAGGAGGGAGAAAGTCTTTCTAGCAAGCAAATGCTATTGTCTGAATGTCTGTGTCCTCCCCAAGCTCCTATGTTAAAAGCCTAATGACCAATGTGAAGGTATTAGGAGATATGAGAAGTTACTGGGAGGTATTTTATGTTATTTTATTTTTTGGGGGGAGGGTTCCTTTTTTTAAATTTAAATTCAATTAATTAACATATAGTGTATTATTAGTTTCAGAGATAGAGTTCAGTGATTCATCAGTTGCATAAAACACCCAGTGCTCATTATATCACATGCCCTCCTTAATGCCCATCCCCCAGCCACCCCATCCCCCCCACCCCCTCCCCTCCAACAACCCTCAGTTTTTTTCCTGAGATTAAGAATCTCTTATGGTTTGTTTCCCTCTCTGATTTCATCTTGTTTTTATTTTTCCCGGGTTTGTTTCTTTTACTAACCAGAATCATGCTGTATGTATTGTTCTTTCGTATGCTTGTTGGAGATGTTCTCAGCCTAGCACACTCCTTTTATCCATTACATATTCCACAAAATTAGTGTCACTATTTGGGCAGCTTCATTCTGCTGTTATAATTATGCCTACTTTTGCACACAAACTTGAGCACATGGGCTGGAAATTGAGTGGAAGAGTGCCAGTTTGAGCCCTTGGCAATCTGAGGTGAAGGCATGTTGACTTGGCATTGAGCAGGTGGCAGGCTGTGTATGCTGACTCAGGCAGGAGGGCAGCAGGACGGTGAATTTGGGACCCACAGGCTGATGGTATCTTGTGTGACAGGAATGTGGCTGGTTTTGCTTTTAACTTTTGTTTTCTGGGAAACTCTATCTCTTCTTCTATTCTAAATAAAAGCCTTGCTGGATAGAGTATTCTTGGCTGTAGATTTTTTCCTTTTAGCACCTGGAATTTATCATGCCACTCTCTTCTGCCCTGCAAAGTTTCTGCTGAAAAACCCGCTGATAGCTATATGGGGTTTCCCTTGTATGTCACTGCTTTCCTTTCTCTTGCTGCTTTTAAAATTCTCTCTTTATCAATACATTTGGCGATCTTATTTTCTTTGTGTCTTGGTGCAGATCTCTTTGGGTTGGTTTTGTTGGGGGCTCTCTCTGCCTCCTGGATCTGGATTTCTCTTTCCTTCCCCAGATTCAGGAAGTTTTCAGCTATTATTTCTTAAGACAAATCTTCTGTCCCCTTTTCTCGCTCTTCTCCTTCTGGGATCCCTATCATATGACTATTATGCTTGACAGTGTCACTGAGTTCCCTGGGTCTGTTCTCATTTTGCGTACTTTTCCCCCCTCTCATCTGCTCAGCTTGATTACTTTCCATTACTCTGTACTCCAGGTGGCTGATCCATTCTTCTACTTCCTCTTGTTTGCTATTTATTCCAGGTGGTCTATCTTTATTTCCATTTAGTGAGTCCAATATCTCTAATTGGTTCTTTTTTACATCTCCTATCTCTTCGTGGAGGATCTCAAAGAGGCCCTGCACTCTTTTCTCAATCCTAGCGGGTATCTTTATGAGCATTACTTTAAATTCTCTATAAGACATATTACTTACCTCCATTTTGTTTAGGTCTCTTGCTCTGATTTTGTTCTGCTCTTTCATTAGGGACATATTCCTCTGTCTCCTCATTTTGTTTATTGTTGTGTCTGTTTCTGTGTGTTAAGAAAGTCAGCTACATCTCCTGCACTTGAAAGTAGTGGCTTTATGAAGAAGAGGTCCAGTAGTGCCCTGCAATGCAATGTCTCCTTTTCACCAGAAAATGATGCTTCAGGGTCTCTCCTATGTGTGTTGCTACAGGGGTATCCTACCATCATGGCAGAGCTGTGTCTGCCTTCAGTCCAGCCTAAGATGGCTCTCTGCCTGTGGTGGGCAGAGTCTGGTGCCCGTGGTGTTAGTGGGCCGGCCCGGGGCTGCCTTGGGCTTGAGTTGATTCAGACAAGGCATTTGCCAGAGATGAAGTAGCACCAAATGCAGGCACTATCCCTTTGTTGTCCCCTGAGAAGCTTTGGTTGGTGGGTGGGGCCTGCAGTCAGACCAGCTGCCTGCCCCCAGCCCACTGCTGGGGTCACAATCAGACTGGTGTGTGGTTATCGTACCCTCTCCCTGGGGCAGGACTCACTTTGGAGTGATGCTGACTTTTGTCTGGGCTGCGCGCACACTGCCAGGCTTGCGGCACTGCTTTGATGCAGTCTTGCCAAGAGGGATCAGAGGGGGTGGATCTGCTTCACTGTGGCCTCTTGTCTATGTCGGGCTGTGGAGAGTCTACTCTGCCAGCTTTCCGGTTACTTTCTGGGTTATTTATGCCAATGTGGGTGCTCTCTAGGCAGCCACGTGGCAAGAAGCGAGACCAGAGTTCTCCTACTCCGCCATCTTCCCAGAAGCCCACTGGGGGGTATTTTAAATCTTGGAGGTGGAACCTCATGAATGGTGCTCTTTTAAGAGATCCCACAGAGCTGCCTCACCACTCCCACTGTGTGAAGACACATCAAAAAGTCCGCAACCAAAAGAGGCCCTCCTCTAGCCACACTGGCACCTGACCTCATACCTCCAGCCTCCAGAACTGTGCAAAATAAATTTCTGTTGTTTTAAGTCTGTGGTATTTTATTATCTCAGCCCAAATGGACTAAGACAGCAAGGAAAATTTACTCATAGTTTCAAGCTAAGCTGGGACAGCTTGTGACTCAATCTAAAAAACTTCCCATGTTGTCTGTCCACCCAAAGCCCACATTCATTGTTATTGCCACCCTTTGTGTCAGCTCTGGGGACTCTCAACAGGCACAGCCACAGTACTTTCTGTTGGAGCTGCAACATTTGCCCCTTTTGGCCAACTCAAGCTTGACTCATACTTTTTCTTAGGGAGTCCACCCTAATTGAGGGTATTTGCTGCCACATCACCATGATAACATCTCTTTGATCTCACCCTATTTTCATGTAAAATCTAGTGAGATTTTCCAGGGTGGCACCCTGACCACAAGAATTTATCTAGATATATTTGGGTCATTTCTCATCCTCTAGTGAGTGACTTTCAGCAACATTACAGACCCAATTCTTCCGGTAGGCTCAGAAAACTGGACAGAACATCATTTATGGATGAAACACCATCTGTCTCAGGAAAGTATCTCTAAGAAGGCCAAAGCTCCCCTAGAATATGCAGGATCCACTGCAGAAAACCCTGAAACTTTTTTTCAGATAGAGAGGTCAGGAAAGGCTTGGCCAAGGAGATGATATTTTAGAAGGATCTGATTAAAGTATAAAAGTGAGCCAAATCCTATACTGCATGATTATACTTCAATATTCATCCATCAAAATAGTCTTAATACTCTATGTTTCCCCATACTTCCCCACATACATCCCCTCACATTTATTTACATGTTCTGCCCTCTCTGCTTCTTGTTGTTGCTGTTGGTATTGGTCTTCACTCATCTCTCTTCTAAATTACATTGGTAGGGTATTATTATGCTTTATTAAGTTGAATATTTATGGAGCATTTGGCCCATGTTCGCTCACAGAGTGCTAAATACATTTCGTTCTAATAGTGAAGTCAGAAGGAAAATGCCCACTTCCTTTTGAGAATGTGGAAGAAAATGTCAGGTAAAGCAAGGGTTAACCATGTATGTGAAATCGAGGATGATTATATTGGCCTCTGAGTAAACAAAGAAAAGGAGACAGCTCTGCTCTCTTATTGTAATTGCAAATTTATTTTTCATAGTTTCTACAGTTTCTATTTTCCTTTAAACTGCCTTAATCTGTCTTCCTGCTGTGACCTATTTCCAGTAATGCATATTCAGTATAAAAATAGTAGATCAAATCATATCCAAATTCAAGCTACTCCTTGTTGAGTAGAAACGTGTACTTTTATATAACACTGAAATCAATTCCCCTCACACTAATTATTTAATTTCCATAATACACTGACAGTCTTCTGCCATTAAGTGTTCACATTTAAAACTTGTTTTGTAATGTTTTAATAGTTCTTTAAACAACACAGTGAGGAAATATAGTTACCATTTTATAGATCAAGAATTGGGCTGTCAGAAAGTTGAAATATCGATCTAAGACCTTACAATGAGGTTATGCTTATGCTTATAACAAGAGTGTCATTTGATTTAACTTATCTTTCAGTTCAAATGTGTTGATTGAATAAAAAATTAATCACTCATACTGCCATGTGATCAAACTGACCAGCCATTAGGATTGATCATTCCAGACTGGCGTTTCTCAAACTGTGGCCCACAAACTGTCTTGTACTGGAATCTCCATAATGCTAAATAAAAGTACACATTCTGCTTCTAATCCCAAATCTAGGATATGAGAATTTCTCAGGCTAGGGCATGTTAAATAAGTATTCCAGATGATTCTCGTGCATGGTACAGTTGGAAAACTATAGCTGATGGTAGGCAATGTTAGTGAAGTGCAATCGAGGTGCTTCCTGAACTTCACATTTCAGGGAAGTAACATTATAGTGAGACCTGAGGTCTAGCATCCAGACAGGTGGAGATCCTTGATGCTAACTAAGCCACGGAGGAGTGGAGTGGAGCTTGCCAAAGGTTTAATACTTCTAGATGTTCTTTCAGACATTAAATGCAGGCCTGCATGCATTTACCTGAAGTCTGAAAATTTTCTCTATTTTGATTTTACATATGTAAAAAGTCATCCCCAAGTAGCCAAACAGTGGTGAACATATATACGTATGAGTAAAAATAAAAACATTCTATTGTTTGTGACTCAACTTAAATAATACCACAAAATGTAAAAATCAAAAATGATTTCAACAACCTTCCTTTAAACTCAGATAAGCGATTAATACCAATTAGAATTCTGCTGATGCAAAAATTGTTCCCCTTTCCATTCACAATAAAACCCCCTTTGTTTACTCATTTATTCACTCATTCAATAAATCTTTACTGACTACCTACTTAGTACCTGAAGTGTCTGATGCAGACCTCTATTCATTCTCAGAATCTCCTGTCCATCACTTTTCTTATCAGCAGATGAGCTAGATCTTTGCAAAGAACAAGGATGATAGCAGGAATTGTAATTCTATCTACCTCTTGCCATAAATTTAAACACAGCAAGAGAAACGTTTGCCCCACCCTTAACTATGTAGAGGAATCTAAATGGGAGGGGGGAGTCTGTCCCAAAATAAGGGTGATTAGCAGAGATCAATTTTATCTAAGTGACCTATCTGTATGGCAGGGCAAGCATCTAATTACCAAACATCTACTCTTCTTACTGCCCTGTGAAGTACATTCCTTTCCTCTGAAGTCCCAGATCCCTACCCCCTTCTTAGTTCAGGATGGCATATGTGCCTCATTTTGCCCAACTTTGGAGTTTCTGTATCTATGTGGAGTCCCTGTACATACACCATTAAATTTGATTTTCTCCTGTTAGCCTGTCCCATGACAGTTTGATTCTTAGTTCAGCTAGAAGGACCCTTGAAGGGGACAGGAATTCTGGCTCCCTGACACCATTTAATTCCTCCATTGTAGGATTCTCTCTGATTATTTTAAAGTGTAAGGCTTTATTCAGCACTCTTTCTTTTCACTCGTTTTAGTAGTTGATTTTAGGCCTCCTGCATATTGTTGAACTTGATGAAGATATCTTTTATTATTATTACCCTTAATCAAAATAGGGTTTTTTGAGAAAAAAAATTGTGGTTTTATTTATGCTAATTTGCCTCTGAGATTGTTTTTAGGATAATGTATTTGGTGAATCTTTATAAAAATTGTTTACCCATGTTTTCAGGGATTAAGTTAATTCTGTTCTCTAAATTTACTTTCAATTTTACCCAGAAAGTGACTAAATCCATCTCATTTAGTTATGGCATTTATCTGACACCCTATCTTTGTCTTGTTATGAGGTAGAAATCGGAGTCTAAGGTATGATATTTCAAAGGCAGGAGAGACAATTTGAAGTTACATAAGGCTCCCATTCCCTCTCCCCGTCTTCTGAACCCTTTCTTAGGGATCATATCCCACCCCTCCTACCATCTGAGACTCATTGGTCTATAGCTACCCATATCTCTCTTTTATATCAGTGAATATAATTCTTGGCATGATCATAAGAGGCCAGAATAGTTTGTATTTCCATTTGAGGTTTAGAAACCTAGGTATAAAGAAGTTAAGAAATTTGCCCATAAAAAGGTAGAATCATCTTTCAAATACATGTCCATTTTACTTGAAAGACTTTGCACTTAACCACTCTACCGTGCAGCTCACATTCATCCTTTAGAACCTACAGCCTTACTCTTAACGCTTTTAGAAATAACACATAAATTTTGTAACAGGTACCAAAACAATATAAAGAGCCAAGAGTCAGGACACAAAAGCAAGGTGATAAAAGAAGAAAGGAAATATAAATCTTCATGGTTTAAAGACAAATTTAGCTTAGAAACTCCTCTCTAGGTATTTTTTTCCTCTTGTCCATTTCTACTGATAAAGAAGCTGTTCAGAGAAGCTCATGCTGCCACTGTCCTTATTAGGTGCATGCATTTGTCCCAGGTCATTGCAGGCATATTCTACATATGGCAGGTGCCAAGCTCAATTCAGGAACAAAGTCTTGAGTCTCTTCCTTAGCCCATCTAAATCAGCCTTTCTTTAGGGAGAGTGCCAAGAAGGGTTCTCTCTACTTACTGTGAATCTGGAAGCTGGTAAACTCGTTTACTACCCTTATCACAATAAAGAAAGCAAATGAATTAATAGAAACAGGGAAAAGGAGAGAGACTATGGAATAAATTACTAAAGTCCCTGTGCTGGTTACTTTTATATGTCTACTTGACTGGCCATAGGGTATCCAGTTTAAACATTATTTCTGGATGTGTTTGTGAGTATGTTTCCAGATGAGATTAGCATTTGAAATCAGTGGACTCAGTAGATTGTCCTCCCCAATGTGGCTGGGTATCATCCAATCCATTGATAGACTGAATAAGACAAAAGGCAGAGGAAAGGGGAATTCACCTCCTTTTTTTCTGCCTAGCTCTTGACCTGGGATATCTCATTTTATCTTCTGCCTTCAGACTGGGATTTATACCATCAGTTCCCCTGGTTCGCAGATTTGCAGACTCATACTGACTTACACCATTAGCTTTCCTATTTCTCTAGCTGCAGGCACAGGTAGTGGGAGTTCTCAGCCACAATAATCATGTGTGCCAGCTCCTTGTAATAGAGCTTCTTTTAGATGTAAAAATCTGAATATATATGTTAGATAGATGTTATATATGCGTGTGTATGTATATGTCATATATAGATTCTTATTTCCCTTTATCCCATTTCCTAGTATAGGGCTCCATAACTATGTATTAACCTATAGTTATTAATCTACAATCATATAGGAAGGGCAGATAATTAATAGAAAATCAATAGTCCCAAAGCTCTGAAGTACATTAGAGCAAAACTCTCACTATGTTTTCCTTGAGTTAATAGCAAAAACTGTTTTTGCACGTCCTAAAGGCCCTTGAATTTGATAGGAAAAAGAGAGAAAATCTGGTGGAAGTAGGATGCCAAAAAGAAGCTAAATGTTCAATAAAATCTTTACGGAGAGGTAACCTGCAATGTCTTCTTAGCTATAACGTTCTTTCCCAAATAAAAATCTCATTATCACATAAAATCCAAATGAATTAAGCTCACATTTGGAAACGGGAAGCTGTTTCACCTCAAATTACTAGATAAAAGAAAATTCTTCTATGTGGTTCATTTATTTAAATGCATCTATAACCTACCAGTCAGCATTCTCTAAAGAAATAGAACCAACAAGGTATATGTATTTTAAAAGGATAAAATGTATGTTATATATGTATAAATTATAATAATTATACTATTGAATTACTATTTATTTATTATATAAGGAAATATATACAGTAAGATATAAATATATGTTATAAGGAATTAGTTCATTTCATTGTGGAAGCTGAGAAGTCCCAAAATCTGCAGTTGGCAAGCGGGAGACCCAGAAGAGCCAATGGTGTGTCTGAATCCAAATCTTGAGAACCAGGAGATCTAATGGTATTGCTCCACTCTGAAAGATAACAGGCTTGTGGGGCTCCTGGGTGGCTCAGTCGTGTAAGCATCTGCCTTGGGCTCAGGTCATGATCCCAGGGTCCTAGGATTAAGCCGCACATCCTTCTGGCTCCCTGCTTTTCCCTCTCCCTCTGCCCCTCCCCACTGCTTGTGCGCGCTCTCTCTCTCTCTCTCAAATAAATAAAAATAAAATATTAAAAGAAAAGAAAGATAACAGCCTTGAGAGCTGAGAAGAGCTGATATTTCATTTCAAGTCCAAAAGCAGAAGATTGATGTGTCAGCTTAGTAGTTAGGCAGGAGGAATTCCCTTTTACTTGTAGGAGGGTCAGCCTTACTGTTCTAGTCAGGCTTTCAACTGATTGGATGAGGACCACCCATATGGGGAGCAGGTGGGAGGGCCCATCTGCTTTCTCAGGCTCCTAATCTAAATGTTAATCTCATCAAAACCCACCTCATGGACATACCCAGAAAAATGTTTGAACTAATATCTGGGCACTCTGTGGCCCAGTCAAGCTGACACATAAAATTAACCATCCCACTTACTAATAGGAGTGAAAGGTGAGGAAGGGTCTTTAGAGAGAAATTGATCACCAGGGTACTCTGGCAAAAACTACTTTTCAGAACTACAAAGTAGGCATAATTGGTGGGAGAGGAAACAATATTTCTTGAGGAAAATGCCCCTAAGTAACGATGGATTCTTTTTATAACTTCAATTATATATTAGTTTGCTTCAGGCTTCACATCTTTCTGGAAGTCAGGAAACCTGAACTATATTGATGTATTGATCCAGCACTCATCTTAGTAACTATATTTAACATTTCCTTCCACAAGGAAGAAACCGTTTCTATTTCTGGGGCATTTTGTGAATATATATGCTGTGGAAAACCTGGCTAAACAACTGCTTCCTGTTTATAGAGATAAAGCCCATTTTAATGTGGATTCAATATGCCAAAGAGAAGTGTGCTTGGTAGTGGCTCTTCAAATAAACTTGTTCATTTCTCAGATTTAAATTATAGTTTTTGTGCCTACAAGAGCAAGCATTCCTTTCATCAATTCCTTTGTTCAAAAAATTAATATTATAGAATCATAATTCTGCAGGGAATCATTTCTTACCTTGTTCTTCTTTTTATAAGAAAAATAAATAAAATTTTCAACCACCGTGAAAGTATCAAACACTTGAAGATGATAAGGACTCAGGGTTAATCTTAATTTGGTCCTGGGTCAGCCTTGTTAGCACAGAGATTCCTTTAGAAACAGAAGCTGTCACTTGTGTCAGATATTGTACCAAATGCTTTACATATGGCTGAGGCCAACGGAGAAAATGTAAGTTCTTCAAGATCATACAGCTGCAGCCTAAGCATGAGATAGCTCTCATCTCAACCACATCTTACATTCTGATTACTCCAGATTAACTGGGAGCTGTGAGGAAATCTCTGACCAGTTTCCAACTTGATGAAGGTTGTGATCAAGAATCTCATGGAGAGATGATTTGCTTTTTTTCACATTCTAGGATCCTAGAATACTTGCTGTGCAGAAAGAGGAGCTTGAACATAGTATTTGCTGACAATTGAAGTCCAGAAAGGCAGAATACTGACTCTGATGAACAGAGGGCTGGATGACTTCAGCATGTGGGATGGTCTAACCCTGCAAGCAGTGACTGGCTCAATTTATTCAAGACAGGCAATGTCACAGTGTGTTCACAAGGATGTACCCTGAACCCAGAGGCAAATGCTTGTTCTACCACATTCTGTATCTTGTTTAATTTCCCTTTGAACTGAATACTGTTAGGTATTACTTAGAAATATTTATTCATGTAAAATATAAAATATGCACAACTTTACTAACTGCAAGGGTGGATAGTTCAACCTGCCCTCTTGAACACCTTCAAGTTCAATCCGCTTATGCACAATGTTCATTCAGGTCAACTGGACCACAGCTGTGGTGATCACAAATTGTGTACATCTGCTAGGCAGTGTACTGGGGGCCTGCTAAATCTAATCCATTAGTTGTATGGATTAAAAAAAAAAATCTGTTCTTGAAAAAGAAATTGTTCTCTCTTGGGGGTATACATTCATTTTATAATGAGGTACAGTCAATTTATTGAAAACTATTGAGCTGGTTGTCTGTTGAGACATTTCTTAATTCTAACAATGGCAAGGTCAAATAAAATCGGTAGGTGATATCATGAGGAATGTCATATGGTATGATTTGAAAATCAAATTTACTTGCACCCATTGCAAATAATCCCTCTGCTTGTCTCAGTAAATAATCTTCATTCTATATCACTATGTTATATTTATGGGGGAAACATTGAAGAAAAAAGTTGGATGTATGTTGGTATTTTCATCATAGTCATCCATCACCATAATGAGTAACCAAAGCCCCTTTGAAAATAATATATCTGGCGTTGCATAGATTTCAAAGCATTGACTTCTTGCGTAACACTCTCTGAGAGGCATTAATATGAATGTTATGCTAATTTGTCTGCTTTTGACCTAGAGTTTATTTAAAATCCTAGAGGATTTTCAAGAGGCTATTGCTTCATTAAATTAACTCACAAAGCAAAGCTAACTTCAGCCTCTTATTTTATTAGGATGAATTAATCTAAAAAATTATTTGAAGAGTGACTCAACACAAGCTCTTCAAGAAGTGTAGTTTAATTTAAGCATGAATTGGGATCTGCAGTAGTGGTTTAAACCTAGAGTCAAACAGTCCTGAATTTTATTCCCAACTTTACTACTACCAGCTCTATGTCCTTATGTATGTTATTTATACTATTTTAGTCCATAGTACACTCAACAGTAAATTTCAGTAAATAATAATACCTATCTCACTGATTGTTATAAGAATTAAGTATAATAATTATATAAAGATTTAAGAACAATCTCTGGCACCATAGTAAGCACTCAATATGTAGTTATTATTAACTATCCCTTTATCATTTTTTTCAGAACCTGAATACATAACGGGAATTGTGTGGAGCAAAATACCAACTATTATTAAATTCAGAAATTTTCCTCTTTGAGAGCAATCATAATGCTTTAGCAGTCTGAGGATATGGTTTCTTTAAATATGAAATGTTTAAATATGAAATTCAACATATGAGCATTTTAAGATATATATTTATGGTAGCTGTTCAGTGAGTGAGTTCTATGATAAGTCCTGTAGAGAAGATGACATTAGTTCCATCAGACAATATGGTCCAGTTTTGCAGACAGGAAATATATAGAACATGAGAAAAATCCCAAATCAATGGGTAGCAAGTGATAAGTGATAAAGAATCAGAAAGGAAATAAATCCGTTATGGACTCATGGAGATGGTAGACTATAAACTTAACTTTTAAGAAAGGATAGAATTTAAACAGAGTATTTCATAAAAATCATAAAAATTTAGATTCATGATAGAAACAAAGAATGGACTTTTCACTTAGAATGAAGTTCTCATTGGAGAGAAGAAGCTGGACACCTTTGGGAGTTCTCAGATGGTAGGAAAGGGACATACTAGGCAATAGTGTGTCAGTTTGCTAAGATATTTAAATTACAACCTGGGAGAGATAAATTAATCCACCTGATAGACTTTTCTAGATGGGCTTGTGTGATTTGATATCACATAATAAATTATACTATCTCCATTCCTTATCCAGATATCAGTCCCCCGCCCATACGTGTGGCTACCATTTCTCCTGCGCCTCACTAATCCCTCTACCAGCTTCCATAACAAATTAATGACTTAAAGCACATCGTGTTACTTTCAGTTTCGCTTCACAATACCTGTGACTTTCTGAAAAGTCCCATTAGACATGTCTCTTCTTTCTCCTCTGCCATCTCCACTTGGGAGAAGAGGTCTTTTCTGTACACTACCCCTCCCAATACACACACACACACACACACACACACACACACACACACACACACACACACACA